>NC_137041.1:15762799-15766761 GCF_032717465.1 Coenobita brevimanus
TACTTATAAACTTACCAGTGCCTGTCACTGCATGCCGGAAGCTCAGTCTGCCTATAATAGAATGTAATTCCCCGGGTCGGTCAGGATCACTTGATGGTCGTGATCATCGGATTTTACCCTCCCGGAAGGGAGCTGAGAGCTCATATAGCCCGATCTAAGGGCAAGGCTGTGACCTTCACACATGCACACACCCGTCCCCTTGCTCAAGGGGGACAGTAACCACCCATTTTGTCAGTGAAACTATTCGCAACCTGAACGAGGAGTGAACACCCGTCTACCAGATGGCAAGCGAGAACACTACCACTGAGCCAGCGAGCGGTGTGTGTGTGTGTGTGTGTGTGTGTGTGTGTGTGTGGAGATCTAGGTGTGAGATACGTTATTATTTATGCGCGAATGCTGAATGCCTATTTGTGTTTGTGAGTTTCTCTCAATGGATGAACCGGTATGTATGTTCTCTGTGTAGCCGTCCATGTGTGTGCGTGGTGGGGAGGAACAGGGGTAATGAGGGGCCGTGAATATTCCAGTTGGAGATGGTGTACATAGGAACTATTTACTGTACACGCACTCACACAAGCACGTATTGTACGAACGTGCGCACACACACACACACACACACACACACACACACACACACACACACACACACACACACACACGCACATACACATATACACCCTCAAGAATAAACTCTCTCTCTCTCTCTCTCTCTCTCTCTCTCTCTCTCTCTCTCTCACTGAGCACAAATCCTCACTGACCTTTAATCTAGGTGTCAGCTCTCATGTGTTAGTTTAATGTCCTGGTCTCTGATTTGCCGAGATAATGCCTTCTCACTTTTGGTGGCATACTGCCCGTAAGCACGGAAGGCAGTGCCGCCGGACCATTATTAAGCGATGATCCAATAGGAACGCCTGTGAAATCGTTAAGAGTTGAATTCATGTTTGGTTGGGGGGATTGTTGCAAAAAATCTCATTTCCCTGTCACACTGTGTCTAGTGAGATGCAATTGTTATGCCATCTTATTCAGTATTTTCGAAGAGCCCTCTATATCTGTAAAGGATCCCATGGACCTTGTATATTTGCAAGGATTTCCCTATATATATATATATATATATATATATATATATATATATATATATATGGAGCCACTGTGGTACAGTAATAAAGTGTGCGTTTTCGTATACTGAAAAACGAGGGTTCGCGCCCCGCCAGGGTAAGAAACTCTGGGAGCATTCTTCAGGCCACGTACTGCACTGGCGGACACAAGGGGTGATGTGGTTGAACCAGTGTGGCATACTATAAAAGTATGCTTGTATCCAGTCGGCTTGCGCGGGCCAATTACACTTGGTTCACAGACGACACACACATCCAAAGCCACTCCAACACAACAATTACACTTACAAGGACTTCTCACCCTACATACAATTTCTACCAGACACCCTAAGCCACTTGGTTGAGATACATTGGGTGTATCGTCCCCACTTCGGTCGGGATAGGCCTGTCCTGCAGTGGACACTCAAACGGCTGATGAGATGATATATATATATATATATATATATATATATATATACTACACAATGAACATAATGTGCTTGTACGTACCTCCATTAAGAGAAACCCACAAGCACAAATAGGCATTGAGCATTCGCGAATAAATAATAACTTATCTCACAGCCACGCCTCTACACACACACACACACACACACACACACACACACACACACACACACACACACACACTGGCTCAGTGGTAACACTCTTGTTTAGCATCTACTAAGACGGGGGTTCGCGCCTTGCTAGGGGTGCGAAAAGTTTCACCGACGAAGTGGGTGGTCACTGTCCTCCTTGAACAAGAGGCTAGGTGTGTGCGTGTGTGGAGGTCAAAGTTTTGCCCTCAGATCGGGTTATATGAGTTCTCAGCTCCCTTCCGAGAGGGTAAAGTGCTGATGATCACAACCATTACGTGATTCTGACCGACCCCGTGAATTACACACACACACACACACACACACACACACACACACACACACACACACACACACACACACACACAAAGACCGAATGAGTTCCGGCATGCACTGAGAAGCACTGGTTAATTTATAAGTACGACCACGTATTTCTCGCAGCTAATTTCGGCCAACGTGCACAGAATTTAGGTCGGAATATATATGTTGGTGAGATCTTTTTGGGCAGAGTTATTTGCTGGTGTGATAATTTGTGAGTCAGAATAAATGAAGGTGCGGTAATTTGGGTAGGAATTATTTACTGCTGAGTTAATTTTGGTCGAGAAAAATGTTGACGAGATAATTTGCGGTACAATTATTACAATACAGGATTTGTTCAGATCATTTTTTTCCTGGAAGTGGAGTAGTTGTGGGATAGAACTATTTGTTGTTAAGATAATGCTAAGCGGAATTATGTGGCGGGTTTGCTAAGACCTAGGGTATACTATACTTGCAAACACCGTAGGGGTTACAGAGATACGATACACAAATCTAAAGTATGAGCCGTATCTGATACTATTTGGGCTAAAGATAAATAATCATGTTCGCTTATAAATGCCCTAGCAATGGCAAGATTAATGTAACAGTTATTCATGAACAAGTAAATATAGCATACTGCACAATAAGAGTCAGTCCTAATCTCATGGCAAACATACTTATCTAGGTCAAAAGTTAAGGGATCATCATGGATTCAATAATTGCAGCCATTTTTAAGCAATTACAAATAAGATAAAGGAAAATATATCTTTTGATCTATGGCCATAACATGATAACTCCATTAACATTATAATTATCTGACTCGAAATTTATGGAACCATCAAGGAATCGATATCTGCGATATTTCCTATGCACTGTGTAGTTTAACTTATATCGAACACTTGAGAAACTCATATTATTGTGAGTATGGTCATAATTATTATGCCAACTTATTGTAATTGTTCTTTATGAGTTATCTATTATAAAGTCATATGCTACTGCAATACCTTTTGCTGCTTGTTTGTTAAAAATGTAATTAGTTTCCCTGATTATTGCCCTGTCAAACCTATGTAACATGCCACCACTTCCAACTGTCAGCATTTATCAGACTTCTGGCACTGTTGTTAAATGACAGTTCCTGTATATGTTAACCTCAACACACAGATTGTAGTAGCATTCTGAGATACAAGTGGAATCCATTACTCAGTGTCGTTACCATTATAAAGAGCTTGTTTTAGCTCATTCACATTGTAAACCTACCCTTTTAACAAATACGCTTGTGTCACATCTGTATTACACTTGTGCCGCATTTACTCAGTCACGTCCCCCCCCCCCAACCTCCCCCCCCCCAACACCACCACCCCCACACTTGCGTCAGACATCTCCCAACGACTCTCCCTCTTACCAGTATATGATTCGGAGAAACTGAGTCGAGCTGCACGGGATTCACACCAAGGAAAAAAAGGATTGACAACGCTGACTGTACCAGCTATAAGTGCCGGCGATAGTACCAGAGAAACTAATCTTACCTCTGTATGCACACTTACGCACGTTGTTCCTACACAAACCAATGCATATGTTTTATTTCAGTAGTATACTCATAAACTGTCTCTTTTCGGACTCGTACACACTGGCAAGAATATATTCCCGTGCTTGTACACAAACATAATATAATGAACAGTACACACACACACACACACACACACACACACACACAGTACGATGAGACTGTCAGTGTTTTGTATGCACGAATTCTTTGAGGTAACGTCTGGGGGTACTGAAGAACACTAAGTTGAGAGCGAGACGAGAGAAAGAGAAGCAGGAGTAATCCATTAAACTTCTGCACTCCTTACAGATTTTTTGCAGTTTGCATGTTTTGCGTCTCGTACGTGGTTTTGTTGCTGCTTTCCCATTTCTGGGTATTCATCTCTCAGCATTTCGCTATTTCTCGAGTTTCTCTGTTTTCCTTATTATTTAAGTAACCATT
>NC_137041.1:15766861-15866861 GCF_032717465.1 Coenobita brevimanus
GGTATGTACAGAACTATCTGACAATATTAATTCTGTGAGCCAACTACCAGCAAAGTTGACACATAAACCAAGATGGATGTTGTGATCAGCATGGCCTACTTGTCTGGGGTTACTGAATGCACAACAACATATATGCATAATTTTCCTTAATACCTTCACTCCGATGCCTTCTCGCTTCACATTATTCATGGTATCCTCAACAGAATTTATTCAGCTTTGAGAAGGACTCTCGTGTTGCAGGGTTACTTAATACCTTCAATCCCATGATGCGTCTTCTGTTTTATTACTGGTATCATCAGACAATTTTATTCATCCCATGACTGACCTACTGTATTGACAGTGTTTACAGTGGATTATATCTAACCCCTTCACATCGAAATAGTCTCTCCTAAGCTAAAACAATCATGTGAAGGAAGCAAAATTATAGCCAAACATATGTCATTTCACTGAAGGAACTGAAATCACAGTACAGTATATACAAAGTAACCCATCCAGCTAAGACAGTTTTATCCTGAAAGTGAATAACATTGTCCGGAAATAGCAAGCATAATCTAGGCAGTGCACCAATGGACTGAAGGGATTATTCCTTTAAATTATAATTCTCATAAAATGGTAAACATAAAGGTAAGAGTGGTAGTAATGGCGTTGGTACTTATAATGCAGATAGTAATGACAGTGGTATTTGTAGTGGTGTGTGTGATGTCAGTGGTAGTGATTCATACTGACCAGCAAAATCGGGTGAAGATAAATACATGGAGAGATAGGTAGGCAGACAGATGAAAATTCAGCCGAATGGAAAGTGATAACTTTATTTCATTCTTAGTTGCATATATTCCCCTGACACCATGTTGGAACAATAATCGGTTGGCAGTGGCTAATAACATTTTACAAATTAAAACAAAATTCACATCCAAGTCAGATGGAAAGTCGTGTTTCAGGCAAGCTGTCTCTTTGCAATAACAGGGAGGGGAAGAGAAAAAGTTTTGGCAAGCAGCGATGCCTTAAACTTCGACCTTGCAGCTGCTGCACATATTTGTTCCCGGTATCACGTAGCACGAATTTATGCAAAATGTAGATTCGTACCCCCCCCCCTCCATGACGCTAACACAGTTTCCAGGGAACAAACACATAATATCCAATAAACAATGCAATGTGTGTGGCACCGACCGACACCTCCTCCTGCCTGTTCCTTGGAGCTTCTGGTGCTGCATTTGCACCGTGATGGCAGTGTTGGTCACTATGTGCAAGATATATATATATATATATATATATATATATATATATATATATATATATATATATATATATATATATATATATATATATACATATATATATATATATATATATATATATATATATATATATATATATATATATATATATATATATATATATATATATATATATATATATATATATATATGTGTGTGTGTGTGTGTTTCTGTCTAACTTTTTAGTTACAATTTCTCCAGCCTTTTTTCACTTTATGAATCTATCCTCAAAAGTAAAATTCTGACACACTTTCTTCTCATAAGCTTTCTGAGCGTCAATATGGGTTCCTCCAAGGATGCTGTACTGGCAATCTTCCTACGCTCCTTTCACATTCTTACTTGTCCTCCCGTTGGACCTTCCGTGAATATTTTTTCTTATTCATTTATCATACCAAAAGTTTTCCATAGTGTTTGGGCAAAAATCTTTAATTTCCAAATAACCCTTTTTTGGTGTCTATATATCTATCTAGGTCTTCTTCCCAAACTTCCTCCTCATCACTCTATAATGTGTAGTGTTGATGGTTACTGATTTACTTTTTTTTAAAAACTGTTAATATTATTGTTCCTCAAGACTTCTGTCCTTCACCATAAGATAGTACAGCCACGACCTGATGGTTGGGCATTACGGAGATTACTAGATGAACATCCACAGCTAAAATATAGAAACTGTCAACATTCTGTCACAACTCATCCATTCCTCACTACCACCACCATCATCATGCAGCTTGCGACACAGTAACGGTACCATGGCATTGAAAAATAGTGACACACACACACACACACACACACACACACACACACACAAATATGCAAGAAAGGAAATAGACAAAATCCATTTAACCAGCCGCGTGCCAGTGCCGTTTTAAAACGGTCTGACAATGCTGCGGCCAGTGCCAGTGCCGTTTTAAAATGGTCTAATATAAAAAACTTCACTGTTACCACATTTTTCAAGATTCGCAGGTACAAATTGGCAGGCATGTAAGGTAACTGTTCCTCTACCATCCCTCTGGCTGTCAAGGCCATACACTCACTCGCTCCCCCCCTCATGCTTGCTCTGACTCACTCTGCCTGTGTGCCTCACCCAGTGCTGTACATACTGAAGTCATTTTGTAAATATCTTCATTTAAGTTGTAAATATTTTCCTGTAAGTGTAAGGACTATATAGTGAAGTCAAGTTGTAAATATATTCTTGTAAGTGCCAGGACTGTACGTAATGAAGTCAGGTTGTACCTATCTTCAGGTAAGTATAAGATAATGCATTCACAGTGAGAAAGACAGGCAAATTGTGATAGATGCTGAAGTAATAAGTGATCAGAAAAGTGTACTGAACATTGCAATACCTTCCCAACATAAATACCTGAGTATACCTTACATAGAAAACGGCTTTCTCTCACATACGTGGTGAACGTGAGAGAGCTGCTATACCTGTACACGAGTATGCAGGACTCAGTAAAACTCATTTTCGAGCCTCGATGAGCATTTTAATGGCGAAATTCGTTGTTTCCACATCATGGTCTATATTTTAGCAGAAAAAAAAAAAAAAGGTTGAAAACTGGCCAGCACTGGGGTGACCCAAAGGACTAAAAATAGCCAGCACGCAGCAGTTTAACTACCGACCAGTATCACTGGCCAGCGTCATAAGATATTAGAAAAGCTGATAAGGAAAATTTGATAAATCATCTGGAAAAACACAATATGATAACACACACAGTTTGGTTTTAGACAGGGATAATCATGTGTTACTAATTTATTGCAGAAACATTGTAGAAAAGAGATGGCAGGGTGGACAGCATCTATGGAGATCTCAAGAAAGCATTTGACAGAGTACCGCACCAAAGACTTTTATGGAAACTGTACCATCAAGGAGGAATCCAAGGTAATCTGTACTGTTGGATACAATATTTTCTCACGAGAAAGGGAAATGAAAAAAGTACTGAGAAATTACTCATCATGGACAGAAGTGACAAGTGGAGTCCCATAGGGCCCAGTGCTGGCACCAAGTATGTTTTTAGTATATATAAATGACAAAAACAACAACAATGGAAATGGAGGCTGATGATGCAAAACTACAAAGGAAAATTGCAAACAGAGATTCTTTCAGAGAGCTACGTCAATATTAAATAAGTTACACGAATGGAGCAGTAGATGGCAAATAAAATTAATTGTGGACATATGTAATGATGTGTGGTAAAAGATAAAAAAAGAAGACCAGGCCGGGATATAAGTTAGGTAGTTCAACCCTACACACAGAAAAGAAGGAGTTAGGAGTGATTATTATTAACAGACTATCACTGGCTGACCACAAACATGGGAAATATGTACAAAGACAAACGTCGTGTCGTGAAATTTGGTGAAAATATTGGCTGAAAGACTATAGTTTTGGAGCGGTCAGCTTTGTATTGACACAATCTGTAGGTAGTACTGACTTGAGTTGCCATTTGCTACAGGTGACTGGCCTGTGGATGCCAACATACAGTTTTTTGTAACTTAACGAAACTAATCTACATAATTATTAAATCTTTCTGGCTGATTTTTTTTTTTTTTTTTAAGGATTTATGAAGCGTTTCTCATCTTTTATTTTTTATAACCACATTCGCAACGCTACATTTCAATTAGCTAAACAGGTCTTCGGAAGTCAGTTCTCCATCTTTAGTAACTGTAAATTAGCTAAGTAAGTTGATAGTTATGACCTGGAACATTGTTTAACAGTGTTGTAAAACAAGATTCACTATAGTAGTCAACACATGAGAACAGAGGTATTCTTTTATGATAATTGATTTTTTTTTTTTTTTTTTTTGGAGTGGTTGGTAAACTGAATCCTACAAACGAGTTTGAACACATAAACCAGACGACCGGAGTCTACCCACAACTGTTCGTGTGTTTCATTCCAGGTGCACTTCGTTTCTTACGGCATAAACATTGCTTGTGGGTGCTGTTTCCCTCGTTGTGATTATTTCCTGGTCCTATAGTGGTGTCGTAACACGAGGACAACCTGAACGATGACGGTTCTCCGTTGTGCCTTCCTAAGTCTACTAATACCAAGTCGGTTAATAATGTGCTCCTTGCTTCTCTTATCAGAAACAATTCATCAAATGTGCTCAGTAAACTTCTATTAAAAGATGCACAAGGTTTCTTAAGAACTTTATATGCAAATCGTATCTTATGCCAATTAATGAAATGGTTAAATGTCATAAGGTCTGCTATTTCACATGCTATATGGTTACTTTCCCAGTACCAGAAAGCCTTAAAAATTTATGTTTTTTTTATTATTATTTAAAAATGTATATATTTATCATACTTTCAATCCCAGCTGAGATATTAGATAAGTTTTGAGAATTAGGGGGGCTGTGTTCTTTGCAGGGCCCCCCCTCCATGAGGGGGGCCCCTGCAAAGAACCTAGCCCCCCAGGCCCCCAAATCCCTAGGTAAGCCCCTGTCTCTTATATATTCAATGGCAATGGGGTACTTCTGAAAAGCCTAGTATTCCGTCAGATGGCTCCACTGTAGCAGTAAACACATTCCCGCGCTGTTTAAAAAGCATAATTTTATTTGTTAAATATTTACACTGTTGTGTGAAATTGTGAATCATCGTAATGTCATATGCCGTAATATAAATAATACAAATAGAACACGTATATATAACGTATCATGAATTGTTTATATTTATCATAAACTGAAATTAAAATATCACTGATGGCATCTGATGGCAATCCACCATTTCAGTGGTCCTATATTATTTAATTTCTGCTACATTTAGTGCAAATTAGATTCTTAAAACATAGTTTGTTCAGAGTGTAAAGTACGCCTAGTGGGTATCTTGACTCATCCAGTCTCTATGTGGGCAGAAATTTAATATTGAGTAAATACTGGCATTCACCATCATAAATCATCCGGTCTGGGGAACCGCCCCAAAACCAAGATCGTTTACGCGTCATTTTTTGCCCGGTCTCACCGAGGACAGACGACTGTGGAAGGTAAACAAGCCAAGACATCGCCTCCAAGTGATCCACAAGATTCACACGGAGTCAAGTTCAGTATTCACGATTTTATATATATATATATATATATATATATATATATATATATATATATATATATGCAAACGTGAGAACACATGACGAGTAAATACTACTGCATCCTCTTAAATGTCTACCCCCAGTGAGATTGCATCCAGGTCAAGAGGACTGGTATGTGCACAAGCTACTGACTCAGTCAGTGGAAGATCTTACAAACATATGTGTGTGAACAGGTGGCCTGGAGACAGTTCTCACATGACCATACCATTAGGGACTTGCCAAGAGGGGGCAATGTGTGTGAGATATTGATGATAAGATGACCTTAAGGTATTTCTATGGTAGGCACTTGGTGAAATGTAAAAATTAAAATAATCACTAGTTCTCAACAGAAAAAGACAAAACTTCACTGTAACACTTTATTTACAAAAAGCTACAATGATACATATGAATATGACTCACTCATGGTGCAAGGAAGCTGCAGGGGAAGGTCTCTCTTTCTCTCACTCTCTCTCAGCTCAACAGTCAGGAACTCACATTACTGAACTATGTGTGTTTGTGGGTGTGTCCATTTACGACAGTAATGTAACCAACGTCGGGTACAGGACATAAGAAATGGGCGTAGCTTAGTTAACAGCTAGAGAGGCAAGATGTGGGAATGACAATTACACAAAGATATCGCTCAGTGAAACACACTGCCTCTACATAGTCACTTATGAACCAATGACGAATGTTATGAATTTAGCTCGTTTCTACTCCGAGTGAATCCGTGACACACGCCATCAAAATAAAAATTTTCATGGAAACTTGCCATCCCTCGTGAAAAGACTTAAACACGGGACTGTCTTGTGGTGCTCATGCGTGAAGGAAGCGAGCAAAATGTTGAATGCCAGTATTTACTCAACATTAAATTTCTGCCCACATAGAAACTGGGTGAGTCTAGACACCCACTAGGCGTACTTTACAGTCTGAACAGACAATGTATTGAGAACCAAATTTGCACTAAATGTAGCAGAAATTAAATAATATAGGGTCACTGGAAGGACGTATTGCCATCACATGCCATCAGTGATATTTTAATTTCCGTTTATGATAAATATAAACACTTTACGATACGTTATATATGGGTGTTCTCTTTGTATTATTTATATTTCGGCATATGACATTACCATGATTCACATTTTCACACAACAGTATAGATATTTAACAAAGAAAAATATGCTTTTTAAACAGCACGGGGAAGGTGTTTACTGCAACAGTGGAGCCATCTAGCGGAATACTAGCTTTGAAAGCACCCCATTGTAGGCCTGTTGCAGAAGGAGCTACAATAACTATATCGTCTGTGTATGCATTTATTTTACTCATTTTATTACCAAGTGCACATCCTATTTTAGAGTCTGACACATTTTCAATGAGCTTATCAACAAACACATTAAATAGCAATGGTGATAAGACTCCGTTGGGGCAGGGAACAGTTTATGCATTTGAGTTTCATAATAAAGTCGACTTAAATGATCTACCATAAGACCAGCTGACATGTTGCAAAAACACTCCCGCTAAAACCAATACACCAGTCATGTATGGGACCTTGACCTTGGGAGTAGATAGTTGGTTGTTGCGCACATCATCATGGAATGGGGAACAATGAGTCTGAAGTTACATCAGATCTGTCCATGCATGTGGAAGTTACAGGGCAGACACGAAATTGCAGACGGACTGACCGGCGGCGTACTGACTGAACCACGCAAACCTATAGTCCGCAGCCGGTTTGCTCAGTAGGGGACTAATAAAATCCTGGTCCTAGATTCATCAAATGGAAATTTAAATAATTTTTCCTGGAGAGGAGAGAGAGAGAGAGAGGAAAATTTTATGGCTGATTGGATATATTTAGCCAAATCAGAGAGCATACACCAGTATTTTGCGCTTACATAGTGTTGAGAAGTGGGATTTGCTAGTTACATAGTGCTGAAGTATTCCCAATGATTCTCGTAGTTCGGTTACGTGTCAGAGTTTCCAGTTAGCCTGCTATTTGTAAGTGTATTTATTTTGCAAATTGTACATTAATTTTGGTGCTCTTTCGCTCTATAATATGGTTTATTTATACGATTGTTAAATTACATAATTTTATCTGAGTTTGTATGCTAAATAATTTAGAGTGTTATGCAGCGTAAGAAACTCTGGCATGTTTTGGATGTCTCTGATTTGGTAACTGTAGGTACTAGAGTAAACTAGAAGCTTTGAGAGCAGTGCAAGGCCACATAAGAGTGGGGAAGGGACTAGAGCGGGTTCAGTCAGATTTCAGTTCAGTTTGAGTGTAGTTCAGTGTCAGTTCAGTGTCAGTGCAGTGAAGATTGTATAGCTCCGGTACTTGTGAAAACCGTGAAATTGGCAGGCATTAAATGTAAATGCAGTTAGTGAAGATTGTATAGCTCTGGTACTTGTGAAAACAGCGAAGTGAAGTTGACAAGCATTAAGTGTAATTATTTGGAAAATAAAGACAGTGAACTTAAGAAGCCAGTGATTATGTACCACGCCTGAGACAATCTTGTTGTACACCGAAAGGCTGACCATAAGAAGAACAACTCACTGGGCAAAGTCCTTCCTATACTGTATTACTGCTGCTGGAACCTGTGGCAGTGTGGGACGGGGATGTAACAAGCGGTAGCAACCGCTACATTCCATTTGTAGCGGTAACGGCAGGGGCGCTACATTTGTTCGGGTGTAGCTGTAGCTGTAGTGACAATACATTTTAAAAAGCTGAGCCCACTTCTGTATTATGTACAATAGTAGACGAGCAAATTGTCAGTCTCAGTTTCTATCAAATTATATATATATATATATATATATATATATATATATATATATATATATATATATATATATATATATATGGGGAGGCAGTGGCTTGATCGGTAGAAAGGTGGCCTGCACTCGTAACGGACCCTAGTTCAAATCCCACTTGGGACTCAAACAAGGTCAGGTACTGTCATACTTAACGGCTATACCTACATCCGTGTCCACTCTGTATATTGTCAGGGGAGATCACGTAATGGCTGTGCATACGTATTGATATACACAGTATAGGCCTAAATGTATGGTTATCATCTGGAAGAGGACTTTGTATTGCGTGGCAATACTTGGCAGGGACTTATTTTTTTTATGAACGTATTACAGCCTACAGGCTTTAAGTAGGCTATCATTTGTTTCCCTTCAAGAACACTAATATTTCAAATTAGTAAAAAAAAAAAAAAAAAAAAAAAATCATACCTCCAGAGGCAACATATTCTCCACAAATACATGAACCACTTTTTTGTCCATGCAACACTGTGTGACAACTCGACTGCAGGGGCTAGCCATTGCCTGCTGGATGGTTTGCCGTCTAGGTCTCTATGGAGTGTTGTCTTCCTCAGTGGTACTTTTCTCCCTCTTTTGCTCCTTTCAACATGCACCTTAAAATTATACATAGATTTCTTGTTCACAGACAGGAACTTAATTTTGGAAGCACAAATCAGGCACTTAAACTCAAAGTTGTTTTCCCTGACACCAATAAAACTAAAATACTTATGCACGAAAGGCCAAGGGTTAGTAGTGCCACAGTTAGTGGTTGTGGGAGGTGTCGAAGACGAGCTGGGTACAGCAATCGGTGTGCAAGATTACATCAACTCCACATCCCGCTGGCAGGACTGTGATTCTTCATGACTGTCCACGTTATCGTCAGCATTGCTGGAATCAGCTTTAAGGAATCTATCCATTTTGGAAGCTGGATTACGTAATACCTTAACAAAAATTATGAGTCACGACGCACACTTCACACTTGCAGTTACAAGCAGGGATACCAAGTTTTGAGGTCCAGAAAATGCCAAAGTCAGCGAAATTTGCAGAAAAACCGTCAAATATGCCGACTTCTTTCTTTTACTATATTCTGTTTAAAAAATTTTGTGGTAGCGCCGTCGTGGCTAAAATTTCAAAAAATTGCAGTGACATTACTGAAATAGCTACATGTGCGCTATGACTGCTGCTGCAAAAATTGTGGCACCACTAGTAGCGCGCGCTATTTGTAGCACGCTACGGCCACCTATATATATATATATATACAGTATATATATATATATACTATTTTGCTCTTCTACGGTACTGATATACATATATGTATATATATTTATGTATATTTATAGCTAGATAGATAGCTAGATAGATAGATCGGTAGGTAGATTGACAGAAATAGAGTGAGACATTCCACTTCTAGCTGAAAACTCATTTTGTATATATATATATATATATATATATATATATATATATATATATATATATATATATAGATAGATAGATAGATAGATGGATATAGATAGATAGATAGATAAATAGATAAATCCCCTGATAAAATACTTTTTGTTTATGTACGTTACATTGTAATCATGAACTAAATTCCCGTTGAAGAGTTTTTTACACGTAACCAAATCCGGCCATCAATTTATCTGGCAAGGTAGGGGAAACAAAATCCAGATAACAATACAGCGCGGACACCAGTATTTTTAGCTTAGCAACAAAAACCAGGTCCTGTGTCGTTGTAATAAGATCACTGATCATCAAATTAATGTACTGCCGCTGAATGTTCAGGATGGACATTTTATTTTCTCTCTCAATATGTGGTGGTGTTCTGAAGAGATAGTATTTCATAAGCTTTTATATTATGTTATTTACATTATCAAACTCCTATTAACAGAAAAATGAATTGGAATCATGTATACAAATCATTAACTCTGGAACTGTCATTTTATTTCACTTATCCCATTGACTGTGACCTATAACGTTTAAATTCAATATGACTAGACATCTTAAGTTATCTTTTAATGTGTTTTATTCTACTCAAAACCTGACTGTCCGTTCTCTGTGGCCTGGCGCTCCTCTCAAATGCCGCACACTTCACTTTCACATACCACGACTTAGGTACAAATTCCCACCATCCATACTGAAAACAGGCTCCAATAATTTCAGTCATGGCGGGGATTGCTAAATGTAATGGTGAGAGAAGACATGATCGGTGTGAAATAATGGATGCAATATTATAGAGCATAGTGGGAGACGGAGTTGCAGGTGAAAGATGATGGCTGAAACGCTAGAGATGAAGGATGTAAAATAAGACGTAATACAGATAAGTGGAAGATGCAGAGGCAGGTGAGAGGTGCAACGTGAAAGAGAACAGAAATAACCGGGGGAAGAAAGAGAGGAGAAAGGTGTTAGAGAGTCAGTGAAAGGAGCACAGAGACAAATAAGCAGTAAGACGTGAGAAGGATTAGAGATAACTGGGAAAACGTGAGACGGTAGAGGGGAACAACAAACACTGCTTGACTTTTATGAGAGAGAATACAGATAGTAGACACAAACTAAGAGAATAGTGAGGAACAAGATATTTAACATGAATTTTTCAATACTAAGCAAAGACCAAGCACGAACAGTTGACTGACTCACGAGAACTAACACCCTGAGCTAGACAGGAGAGAGAGAGAGAGAGAGACCTTGAGCCCAAGAGCCCTTGTACCACCCTACAAGTTTGCTCGTTAACAAAAGACAGTTATGTATGTCCATCTGGCCACACTTACCACTGCCTGGATAAGGGAGAGAGCAGCTGGAAAGATGGGTAAAAAAGAATAGGAGACAAAGGCCTGGAACCAGATAAGGGTAGCAGGAAAAAGTTGGTATTAAGGGAAAAGCCCTGGAAGAATGAGGAAATGGATGAAAACCTGGAAAATGGCTGGCATAGCTGGAAAAAGGCAAGAAGACAAGAAAACAGATACCGGAAAAGGTTACTGGATCTGGAGAAGGGTAAATGAAGGATAGTGAAACAGGAAAAGAGTAGGCTAAAAGGGGTGGCTACACATGCCCGGCGAAAGTTGGCAAGAACTAGGATGCTGGAAAAGGGTACGGAAATGGAAAAAGATAGGGGAACGAAAAAAGGTAAAGGATGGAAAACGATAGGGGATGGAAAAGGGTAAGGGATAGCAAAGGGCATGGGATGGAAAACGTTAGGGGATGGAAAAGGGTTGGGGACTGAAAAGGGTAGAGATGGAAGAAGGTAGGGAGATGGACAAAGAAAAGGAAATGAAAAAGGGTAGGGCGATGGAAAAGGCCAAGGGAATGGACAGGGGCAAGAGCATAGAAAATAATAGGGGGAAGGAAGGAATACTAGAAAAATGCAAGACATTTTATGTATTAAAACAAGCACTGAACTGAGAGGATGGGGGTGGGAGGATGTTACGAGGTAAGCTGGAATATATTTGGTAAGAAAGATGGATTATAGAGCAAATAGCATTGTTTGTGGATGTTAATTGTATGTAATATTTATTGCTAAATGACTATTAAATTTTCGTTTATTTATAGTGGTACTGTAATGAATTAAATGTCACTGAATTTTACGAATAAGCGTTGGTGAAACTATATCCGCTTTTTTTATCTGACAGAATTGAGACAGCCTAACAACTTGAAGAGTCAGTCGTGATTACATAAAATTCGATGAGCTTTAAATATGAGGAGGAAAAATGTATCTTGGTTACTATTTATATCGACTCTATAGTCTGGTTACATTTGACCATCAGCAAAGATGAAGGGTTAGGGATCTTCATCAGGATAAGCTCAGGGTAGTACAGTATTATCACTTAAAACATGTAAGATAAGAACTGTATTGGGTAATAAGATAATATTACCTTTGATATACTCTGTTGAGCACACACACACACACACACACACACACACACACACACACGGACGTGTGACACCGGCGCTCCGTACCATATCATCACGGCCAGTGGCATTACCTAAATAGTATCTTTGTATGAGTCAAGCTCAGTACCAGGTTAGACTAAATGATTGTTCATTATAAAAAGGAAAAAAATAATAAGTTTCAACAAGACTTGTAAAAACAGGAAATAGAACCAAGACGAAAGAATACGCTGAGTCATCTCTGAGGTTTGTTTAGACTATAACAAGACGGAGATTGTAAGTATATGCTTTGCTCTTTAAGTACTTCGTATTGCAAAATGGATACATACTTTAGTAAAACAAATTTGGAAAAGAAAAGGGATAAAGGTAAAAAGCAAAATGATGATTTCTACCAAGAACTGGTTGAAGTAGAGACCCACAATAGACTGGTTGAACATGTAAACAAACTAGAAATGGCTTTCAAAAATGAAATTGATGAAATAAAGAAGCAGATGCACTTGCAAAAGGAAGACATAGAAAAACTAGGAAGGGAGGCCAATAAGAAAGACACAACCATCAGTGAACTAACCGTGGCATTGAGTACACTTAGGAAGAAAATGAGTGAAATGGCAAGTACATTAGTCAATCACGAAAGTGTTATGGAAGAGTTCAAAAATGACACAGAGACAATTAGGCAAGTTAGCAGTCTTATTGACCAGAGCAGTGATATTGAGGAGAAGATAACACAAGTAAATGAAGCTGTGCAAAGCTACAAAAATGATGTAGAAACCACGTATGCTGAAATGGTGAAAGTAAAGAAAGACTTAGAAACAAGGGTGGAGGAAAAAAGCATTAAAAAGGAGGTGAAAATAATAATCCAAAACAATCCAAAGTTAGTCAGAGATTCAGTAGAGACAAACAAATCAATATTAATCACTGGTATAGAAGAGGATGAAGTTAAAAACAAGATCACAAGAGACAAAAAGGAGATGGCAAATGTAATGAGCTTACTGAAAGAAGTATCAGAGGATATCTGTAGTAAAGATATAGAGGAACACAAAAGGTTAGGGAAATACGAGAAAAGCAAGACAAGACCTCTAAAGGTGACTTTCCAGAGTGTAAACACTGTGGAAGAGATACTAAAAAATGCAAAGAATCTTAAGGAAAAAGAGGAGTTCACAAATGTATGGATAAAAAGATGCCTAACACAAGAGGAACTGGAATTACTGAAAGAGAAAAGGGAGGAAGCAAAAACAAAAAATGAGGGAAGATAAGAAGAGGAGAAGAAGAAATTTTTTTACAAAGTAATAGGATTGCAGGTACGAAAGTGGTACACAAACAGGATGGAAGAAAAAGGAGGAAGGTAGTAGAACCATGTCATGACAAGTATATAAACAAGATGATAAAGTTGATGTACTCAAATGTGGATGGAATGGTATCTAAATTACTAGAGATGAATGATTATGTCAGAGAAAATGAACCACAAATAATATGCCTAACTGAAACAAAATTAATACCAAGGATATCAAATGACATACTAAACTTAGAGGAATACAATATATGGAGAAGAGACAGATATTTAAAAAAAGGAGGAGGAATTATAATATTAACTAAGAAAAATCTAAAAGTCAAGGAAATGAAACTAGATATACCATAACAAGTAGAACTGATTGCAGTAGAGATCGACACATCTGAAGGTAAAGTAATTTTAGCCAATTTGTACATGCCACCCAGATCAAACACATGGGAAAGAGACGAATATGAGGACCTGGCAGAGAGTACAATTCAGAGTGTAAGATCATTGCTACATAAAATGGAAGAGAAATCGGAAAGAATTATACTAACTGGGGACTTCAATACAAATATAAATTGGAATACTCTAGATATAAATAGCCAAGAAAGCTGTTGGGATCAAAAGCTCCTGGATCTCGTACAAGAGTTTTTCTTAACGCAACATGTGAGGGAAACCATCAGAAAAAGAGGACTTGATGTACCTTCAGTGCTAGATCTAATATTTACAAGGCAAGAAAATGATATTGACAATTTATTATATCACCCTCCACTCGGCAAAAGCGATCATGCAGTACTAAATTATAACTTCAGGATAGCATATGACATAGTAAACAGCAATGATAGTTACAAAAAGAGCCTAAATTATAAAAAGGGAAAGTATCAAGACCTAAAGAAGTATTTCTTAGAAGTTGATTGGGAAAATGAGCTTAGAGGACAAGATTTAAATGCTGTATATAAAATTTTTGGTGAATTTTATGAAATAGGAGTCCAGAAGTACATCCCACAGCACAAAGAAGCAGATAAGAAAATACAGAAATCGTTCAATACAGAATGTAAAAAATCAAAAGAAAGAAGAGATTTGTTGTGGAATAGATACAGAAGACATAATAGTGAAAGGGCGTATAATAATTACAAACAGACAAGAAACGACTATACAAGAATAAGGAGGGAAGCCCAAAAACAGTTTGAGGAGGATATAATAAATAAAAGTAGTGATCAACCAAAGCTGTTTTACAGCAACATCAGAAGCAAAACTAGAGTAAAAGATATAATACAATCCATTACGGACGAGGGAATCACTTATACAGAAGAGAAAGATATTTGTGAAGCACTAAATAAGAATTTCTAATTAGTTTTTACAGAAGAAAAAAATTTTGAGAGGGACTATGTGGAACACGCATGTCCACACATACTACCAGATATACAAATAGCAGAAAAAGTAATACAGGAGGAGTTAAGTAGATTAGACAGAGGAAAAGCAAGTGGTCCTGATGAAATTTCATGTTGGGTATTACGAGAATGTGCAAAGGAGTTATGTAAACTATCATTTTTAATTTTCAAGAAATCCTTGAGTCAAGGTAAACTACCTGATATTTGGAAAAAGCAAATATTGTCCCCTTATTCAAGAAAGGAAATAGACAAAATCCACTCAACTACCGACCAGTATCACTGACCAGTGTTGTAAGCAAGGTATTAGAAAAACTTATTAGAAAAGCTTGGGTAAATCATCTAGAAGAACACAGTATGATAACAGAAAGACAGTTTGGTTTCAGAAAAGGAAAATCATGTGTTACTAATCTGTTGAGCTACTATGACAGAGTAACAAACACAATACAGGAAAGGGAAGGATGGGTGGACAGTATCTATTTAGATTTCAAGAAAGCTTTTGACACAGTACCACACCAAAGACTTTTATGGAAACTGTACCATCAAGGAGGAATTCGAGGCAAACTGTTTTGTTGGATGCAAGACTTTCTCATAAAAAGAGAAATGAGGACAGTACTAAGAGGAAACTACTCATCATGGAAAGAAGTGACTAGTGGAGTACCACAGGGTTCAGTGCTGGCACCAATCATATAAATGATATAAACAGTAACACTGGAAATGAGAGCTATCTGAATATGTTTGCAGATGATGCAAAAATACAAAGGAGAATTACTAACAGACTCTTGTAAAGAGCTACAAGAAGAATTAAATAAACTTCATGAATGGAGTAGTACATGGCAAATGGAATTCAATGTGGACAAGTGTCATGTAATCAAGTTTGGTAAAAGTGGAAAAAGACCTGATTGAGATTATTAGTTAGGAAATAAAACACTATACACATCAGAAAGAGAGAAAGACCTAGGTGTGATTATCAATAACAGACTATCTCCGGCTGACCACATCAGCGAGAAGGTACGGAACATTAATACACTGCTTGCAAATATGAGAATAGCATTCACATACATAAATGAAGACATGCTAAGAAGGATAATAACATCATTCATTAGACCAACCCTGGAATATGCATCAGTAGTCTGGAGTCCTCATCTCAAAAAGCACATACACAAGATTGAAAAAGTTCAAAGGGCCGCTACAAGATGGATACCAAGCTTAAGGGACCTAAGCTACGAAGAAAGACTAAATAAACTGAATCTACCAACACTACAGGAGAGAAGGAAAAGAGGTGACCTGATAATGCTATATAAATGCATATCAGGAAAGGAGAAAATAGATATAAATGATTACTTAACACATGGAGAAGCATCAGCAAGAGGACACTGCAAAAAACTGCATAAGAAGAGAGGTGATAAAGACGTAAGGAAATTCAGTTTCCCAAACAGAGCAATTGATCAATGGAATGCACTACCGAATGAAATAGTGTGTGTCAAAACAATTCACAAATTTAAGGATATGTACGATAAATATGGTTTAAGACACGGGACAGTACGAGCTTGACTCATTCCTGTAAAGATACAATTAGGTAAGAACAATTAGGTAAGAACACACACACACACACACCATAACATGCAGTTAGCAAGGGACGAACACTTCTTCATATTCAGACCAACACGGACACATCAAACTCACAGTCTCTCTCTCTCTCTCTCTCTCTCTCTCTCTCTCTCTCTCTCTCTCTCTCATACACACCAGCACCTGCCTTCGACGTACATAAATCATCAGAATCAAGTTAGCAAACAAACGAGCAAACAAGAAGACAGACTCCTCCATCCTCCCTTGTGTTTTAGAAAGAGAGAGGGAGAGGGAGAGGAAGAGGGAGCGGGACTGGAAGAGGGAGAGGTTAAGAGTGAGAGGAAGAGGGAGAGAGATTGGAACATGGAGAGGAAGAAGAAGAAGAGGAACATAAGACAGAGAATATGTGAAGAGATTTGAAACAGGAGGGTGTAGGAAAAGACGTAAAGGGAATGTAAAATGAGAGATCTGAAAAGACTACACTGAAATCAGGTAAGACAGGGGAGAGAGGGTAGAACAGAGAAAACAACGGCAAATGAATACAAATGTGGAGGATATAAAAGAAATGCGGAGAAGAATAAAGGTCTATGTAAAGTAAGAAACTGTGCAGAGAAGCAAAAGCTGCAAAACTGTTCCTTGGAAAGTATACAAGATAGAAAAAAAAACATTATCAAATCTTTTTACACTGATATCCCCTGACAGTTTGCGTTTGAAAGACTGGTGGTCATAGGGCGGTATTTTAAGTGGCTTTGGATATTTGGCAATACCACTTTTTAACGATATTATCTACACATCTCACCTTTACATCGTCTTGCATGCCACTGATATAAAGTATGTTGATGCTAGAAATATATAAATAACATACAAGGAAGAGATCAAGGTGAGGTATGCATAATAATTTGCTGAGAAGAAAAATGTGATATGAAGCCTCCTATGCCACTTAGCCTTTATTACATAACATAATCAGATGGAAAGATACTGAGGAAAACAAACAGTGTATAGAAAAGTCTGGCAGTATCGGTTAATCTTTATATTATAGTATTAGACGGAAGCTGAGTGAGTGTTTGTGTTGCAACTATATGGCCGCTGTGTGCCCGACGTAATAAGGATGGCTCGCATCACGAGTTCCAAAAAGTCACCAGTGTTTTAGTAGAGAGAGAGAGAGAGAGAGAGAGAGAGAGTTTAGTACCACTGTCTTCCCACCTCTGCACCGACCCGTAGTCAGTCACTGCCTCTCTACAGTACACTTTATCATTTATTGTAAGCCAAGTCATCACTCTTATTTATGGCCTTAAGCTAAAGATCTTCGTCATCGAGGAAGAATAATGACGATATGTCAATACCGAGTCTCTTATAAGTTAACTCCTTCATTACAGAGATCCTTTCTGGCCATCTGTCCATCATTCAGTTCTTTGCTGCCCCATCACAACCGTAGCAACCCGGGGACACATATATCAGACAAGTGTTAGTAGTGTCATTATGTGAGCCATAAACTTCACTTTTTCCTTGGATTCGTCCTTATGAGGCAACTCTGTTGGTACAAGCCAAGTCATTAGACTTACAGGCGTGCATTTATCTATTGGTTACCACTAAGCTTAATGAATGGTTTCCTGGACTACAAATAGCCATTTGACTTTACAGCGTAGATTCACCTGACTAACATTTTTTCAAGTGAATAAATGGTAGTCACCCTTATCTACTACTTAGAGAACATTAATAAGACAATAGATAACGTACGGGAATGACAAAAAGATAGTACATTTACCGTTTCTTAGTGAAGTAAATGAAGGAAAATTTTTAACCTCTTCACACGATAGGTTTTTGGGCTGAATACAGACCCAAAGAAAGTCGACAGGATGAAGTAGGATATTCGTCATGGTGGTATCTAGAGGGGCGAGGCTTTGTATCTTTATATTTTCAGGCTTCATGCTCTGCACTACTGAAATGCAGTAGCCCCGGAGTACTCCAACAAATTTTAAGGCGCTCCAACCTGATCTAAATTCGAAGCAGGGTTGGGAATTATTGTTAACGCAATGCCCTTGCGGGAAGAGCTACTGGTCACACTCGTATTCAGTGTCCGGACTGAGTAGTCTGGCCTCTGGCCTCTACGCTCCTGAAGGGGCAGTACAGGATCGGGTGGTGAATGGATGGATGTTTGAGTGGATGGATGGAGTGAATGGCTAAGGGTATGAGGGATGAGGCTTGGATTGGTAAGAGGAAGAGTAGATGAGTTATGATAAAGGAACTTGGAGGTATTATTATCGCGGCTGCTCTTGATATTTGTGATTAGATGGCTTGCATTAGCTAGAAGGGCCAATATATAGGGATAGACAGTTATATAGACAGATAAATGGATCGGCAGATAGGTACTGAAACGAAGACAAATACACTAAGATTGATGAACACAGCCATACAAACTAGAGGGGCACTCAGTGGAGCACATCTCTCCTACAGGGGCAGCGTAATTTCCAAACCACTTTTCATAATGGGTTAGGTTTTCTTATCACTGATGAGGGTTTCGCAAAACGTGTTTTCTGGATCCAGAATCTGTAATATGATCCGGTTTGGTTCCATAAGTTAATCGATTGTTCTCCGGAACAAAGGCTATCTACCCACCAAATATGGTCCAAATCTCTCATTTAGTTTTCGAGTAATCCTGCGAACAGACAAACAAACTACAGTAACAAACAAATATATAGGGGTGAAAACATACTCTTCTTGCAGGAGAGAATAAAACGTTACCGTAGATGAACTAAAGTTACATAATTAGAATAAAAGACAGAGATACAGACTGACGGAGAGATAGATAAATGGTTATAGAGAGAGAGATATATATAATTTATATAAATAGGTAGATAGGTATTTTAAGGTTACTGATTCGTAATTTGGTTACCGTATGTAGTTGATATACCTACTTTTCAACATGTACAGAACACCCTTCGGTAAAAGTATCACGTCACCAACTGCATTTATCACTTTGACCCATGGAAGAAGCATTGTAGAATAGGAGGCAACTGTTATGTAAGTCCGATTAATTTATTACCCCTTTCATGTAGAAGTGCTGGGATTATCATAAGATGGCAAGATCAAGGATATTTTGCTATCTGATGTGCCAGCTTGCTGGATTCTTCTGTGCCTTGACAACTTACTCATTACCATATCCACCTAACACCTGGGCCGCAGTGATGTCTTTGTTTTGTTGTCTGTACATGAAAACAAAGCTGGTCAATTGCCTGCCATGTCTGTTGGTTGTCAGTTTGCTTGCCGGTCTACTGTTTGACTGTTCGAGTGTCTGGATGCTCTACTTTTTGGTCATTGTTTTCGTTGTCTACTATCTGCCTGGTGTATCCTCTGGATGATCTGTTGTCTGTCTGGTCTATCGGTTGTTTATTGTCTGAGTGGTCTATTGTTTAGCTGGTCTGTTGATTGTGTATTGTCGGGATGGTCTGTTGGTTCTCTGTTGTGTGGCTGGTCTATTGGTTCTCTGTTGTGTGGCTGGTCTGTTGGTTCTCTGTTGTGTGGCTGGTCTGTTGGTTCTCTGTTGTGTGGCTGGTCTGTTGGTTCTCTGTTGTGTGGCTGGTCTGTTGGTTCTCTGTTGTGTGGCTGGTCTGTTGGTTCTCTGTTGTGTGGCTGGTCTGTTGGTTCTCTGTTGTGTGGCTGGTCTGTTGGTTCTCTGTTGTGTGGCTGGTCTATTGGTTCTCTGTTGTGTGGCTGGTCTATTGGTTCTCTGTTGTGTGGCTGGTCTGTTGGTTCTCTGCTGTGTGGCTGGTCTATTGGTTCTCTGTTGTGTGGCTGGTCTGTTGGTTCTCTGTTGTGTGGCTGGTCTATTGGTTCTCTGTTGTGTGGCTGGTCTATTGGTTCTCTGTTGTGTGGCTGGTCTATTGGTTCTCTGTTGTGTGGCTGGTCTATTGGTTCTCTGTTGTGTGGCTGGTCTGTTGGTTCTCTGTTGTGTGGCTGGTCTATTTTTGGCTCTTCTATTGGCTGTCATTTCTGGCCCTTCTATTGAGAGAGAGAGAGAGAGAGAGTACAGTCTGGTTAATCTATCGGTTATCTATTGTTTGGCAGATTAGGTTAGCCGGCTGGTGGTTCGGTATATAATGGGTTAATTCAGTGTGCGATGGTGGAGGCAGTGAAGGCACATGTTGGCGATGAATGAGTTATGATATTTTGTTGTTGTATCACGGTATGAACGATAAGAAATTACCTGGTGTTGATATTTCAGACACACACACACACACACACACACACACACACACACACACACACACACACACACACACACACCACGCCTCCAACAACTCCCTTCTTAACCTATTTTCCTCTCCATGTAGCCGTAGTCTTCCTTTCTCAGTCTTTCCTTTATCTTTTCTTCGTCACCTTAAGCACATTTCCTTCAATTTTTCACATCCTTCCCAGTTTTTTTTTTTTATACGCCATGCATTTTTCCTTTTGCTTTATTGTCCATTTTTTCCTGTCTCGACCATTTTTTTTTTCTTTTTGTCTATTCAACTTTCCTTTTATACTTTCCGTTGCTCTTCTTCTAGTGTTTCTTTTCTACATGACGTTTGTCTTCTCCCTTCCTTCTTAATCGCTTTTCCTTAAGAATATTTTTCTTCCTCTCCCAGCAACTGTAACACCCACAACTCTCTCTCTCTCTCTCTCTCTCTCTCTCTCTCTCTCTCTCTCTCTCTCTCTCTCTCTCTCTCTCATGTTCGCTCTGTCTTGCTCCTCTTACTCTATTCCATTCACTTCTCTACCTTCTATTATTACTTTGTCCTTTCCCGTCTGTCCCTCACATCTCTTTACACACCCTACCCTCCCTCTATTATATCTGTTCCCCCTTTTCTCACCTCAGCCCATCGCCCTGTGTAAAAGGACAGCACAGAATACCACCAGTTCCCACCAAGTTTGACCATTGTACACTTACATCGGAAATTAATGGACCGTCGTTCAGGGTGTCTAAACTCCACTCCCTCGATTTATCAAACTTCATAGCCTGTCCTCGAGGCTTATGTGGGCGGACGAAGGGAGAGGAAAGAGGGGAGAGAGAAGAAGGCAGAGAGGAGAGGAGTGAGGGAAGACGGGAAACGAAAGGGATGAGGGAAGAGGGGAGTAATGAGAGGGAAGAGGGGAATAAAGGAAAGGGATGAGGGCTGTGTGAAGAGGGGAGAGGGGAGGGGGAACATGGTAAACTGAAGGGAGGGCAGGGGAGAGGAGTGAGAGGAAAGGGGAGAGGTGAAGGCTGCATCTGAGTGCTACGGTATTATGCCATTCGAGGGGAACTCTCTCTCTCTCTCTCTCTCTCTCTCTCTCTCTCATTAATCTTGACACTCTTGCAGACCATATTTTACTTAACATTTCGTCAACAGTAAGGAAAAATTCTTATAACTGAAGAACAACCACTTGAAAAGAAATCATCGAATACCATGCAGATTTTTTAGTAAGAATTATTGATGGTGACAAATAATGATAACCTGTATATGGGCAAATGTAACACAGTGAAAAGAATAATGACAATTCATCCCGATATGTCACTGGACCTGAAGACTGGTGACAGTTCTTGAAAACAAGGCTTGAGTCTAGCTAGAAGAAGAAGAAGAAGAAGAAAAAGAAGAGTGCGACAATGAAGAAGAAGAAGAATGAGAAAAAGAAGGAAAAGAAGAATAAGGAGAGGCATCAGGAAAAGAAGTAGAAGAAAAAAGAACAAGAGAAGAAGAAGAAAAAAGAAGTAGAAGAAGAAAGAGCAAGAAAATGAAGAGGAAGAAGAAAGAGAAAAAGAAGAAGAATGAGAAAAAGAAGAATGACGAGAAGAGTCAGAAAGAAGAAGACGAGGAAAAGAGAACAAGAAGAAAGAAGAAGAAGAAGAAGAGGAAGAAGAATGAGATGAATGAATAAGAATAAGAATAAGAAAGAAAACGAAGAAGGAGGAAACTGAAGAAGAAGAAGAAGAAGAAGAAAGAAAAAGGGAGAGTCAGACAATGAAGAAGAAGAAGAAGAATGAGAAAAAGAAAGAAAGGAAGAATAAGGAGAGGAATGAGAAAAAGAAGTAGAAGAACAATCAAGAGGAAGAAAAAGAAGAAGGAGAGCAAGAAAATGAAGAAAAGAAAGAGGAAAAGAAGAAGAATGAGAAGAGTGAGAAAGAAGAAGAAGAAGAGGAAGAGGAAGAGGAAGAAGGAACATGAAAGAAGAAGAAACTGAAGAAGAAGAAGAAGATGATGAAGAAGAAGAAGAAAGGAAGAAGAAAAGGAAGATGATGATGATGTTGGTGGTGGTGAAGAAGAAGAAGAAGGAGAAGAAGAAAAGTCATGAAGAAGGAGGAAACTGACGAAGAAGAAGAAGAAGAAGAAGAAGGAGAAACAAAAGAAGAAAAAAGAGTAAAAAGAAGAAAAGAGAGAAATTTTATCAAAACTCGATAATATTGAAATTTTTGAGACGTTAACACTTAAATGAATGATTATGAAAAGCGGTGTCGGAAAACAAGGTATACAGTAAGGCCCCGTCCCAGCCACCCCCGCCCCGATATCCAGCGACCCCGGGAGACAGGGCAAAGTGGGGTTTGGCGTTTCCCTGCCATATGTAAAATATTGATTAACTGAAGAAGTGTGTGTGTGTGTGTGTGTGTGTGTGTGTGTGTGTGTGTGTGTGTGTGTGTGTGTGTATTTCTCTTAGTCTACCAGCTCTTGCTTTGGTAAAAGTGCCGAAATACGTTTTCTTAGTGCATCCACTGTACAGATTAACATTTACCTTCTGCCCTTAAAACCTGCATAATATCTGCGTCTCATCCATATGTTATGGTGGGCTGAAATACTCAAGTATACAAACCTCCTGTAACCTCCATACTCAGACCTGTGCCTCGTATCAAGGTCTTCATATCACCGGCCTTTTTTCTTTCTAAATTCACTCTACAGCCAACTTCATTTGTACATTTGCCCCCTTATTCAGGATTTTCATTAAGGTGCACAGAAAGTCATTCTCCAGTTAAAATTTCTCTGTAGGCTATTTACCAGGGCGTCACATTGAGAATCATCCCTCTCAATAACAGTTGCTTTAAATCTTAGCTATATTTACTTTCAAACCATGCAGTTCATATACATTCACAAAACACTACCAGGCAGCAAAAAGTCCTCTTTATTACTTGGAAATAACACAGCAACATCTGCATGCCTGGGATTCGAGATACTACACTCATCATCGTCATTTACCATTCTCACCCCTCGTTTCTCCTCATAGTGGAATACATACGGAATGCATAATGTCCAGCCGCAAGGACATTGCACACCCTAATCTCATTCCAACGATGATTTGGATCCGCCCACTTAAACACTCACGTACTCTTACAGACAGTTCATTACCATCCAAGAAATTATACAGCTCTCAACAGCTTTCCAGCCACATTATGGATACGTACAGCATTTCATAAGCCTTCTACACTGCTAGCATACAATTTAACACGCAGGGTAAAGTGTCATCACTTATACGTCATACCGCACCTAGACCATCTTTATTACTTCGAGCATGTCAGTTTTTTATTTTATCTCCTTTGTACTAAAAGTGCCATAAGTCATTTTCACAATACGTTCATAATGTGTACCAACAAGTATCCGCATTTACTTGAATGCTACCAACGTCTCATCATTAGTAAATTGATTAATCCCAAAACTTTCGGAATTAGTATCTAAATTGTACTCACGTCCCTATATTATCATTGAATTATTCCCATAAGTCTCAGTGAGTTCTCATGAAACTTAAATTTGCCTTGGTATGTCTCTCCTCACTTTAACACTCGTACCGGTATAATGACAGTTGCATTGAGTGTAGTTGTAGTGTACTGTTACTGACGTTGTGGAATTGCAAGTAGGATGACGATGATGATGATGATGATGATGATGATGATACGTGAGAGCATACGAACACCGCATGTAAACGAGAGCCCGCTTGCACTTTCGGGTATCATCTTTTCGACTTCTCTCTTCCTCTGGAATTTTGCATCTCTTTTTCTTCTACACCTGTCAGCAGTCACTGGTTCTTTGAAGTGTCTGCATATGTTCCGTTCCGCTCGTTCGAAGTACTCATCAAGCAGTGCACTCCAAGCTCTTTTTTCAATCCAGCTCAAATGCAGGATCTGGCTAGTCCTCTGTCATTTATGTACGCAACTACTCGTAGTCAGCTCTGGAACTACGGTTTTCAGTCTGCCTTCCTCTCTTCCTGTGACCTACCTTCATTTAAATGCAATGCTTCCAAGCATTTCCAAGTGAGTGGATCTTGATTTTAGCTTTGTTCATTATATTTTTTTTTTAAGAGGCGCTCTTTTCAGGGTTTCAGTTTTGATATCGTTCTTCCAGCACAAAAAGCTAGTTTCCTGCAAAGGACAGAACGCAGCACGAAGACGGTACTCTTCCTTTGTATATGGGCAGAATATGGCATAAGAGTTGTGTTTCATACGTTTCCTTGTCTCCAAGGACGTCCCTGGCCCACTCCACCTTCGTCTCCCAACACATCTGCAGTACACCAAAGCTCTACAGCTCTACAGTACCAATTCTCTATGACTGACTTTACTGCCATCCCTTTTTCATCGGGTACCTTTTTTACCTTTCTCTAATTAGCTTTTTATACATTTCAAAAGGTAAATTAAGAAAAGCATAAATTATTTCGGTCTGTAGATACTGGAAAAAAACAGTTGCTTTGACTATCAGCCTATCCATCTATTGTCTGACGCCGCATTCTGTAAGGGTTGGTCTAGCCAAGAGAATCCTTAGGCATTTGTATCTGCTCAGTAACGACCCCTCTTCCTACGGCATAAAACCGTCCACATTGTCTCTCCACCTTAGTTCTCGATCTCCATCTTCCATCTCCTTTTCCTCCTGGACACACACAATTATGCTCTCCTAGTCAGTATCTCACCCTTCCATCTGTTACACATGGCCCAATCTCTTCATAAGGTTTGTAATTACAACTCCCATGTCAGCCCTACAGCACCTTCTCCGCGTTATCAGGCTTTTCCTATGTTGCACAGTTGATGTTAAACAGAAAAGAAAGAGGATAAAATGATGTGATGGACAAGAGGTGAGAGTCTGAGGAAACGATAGACAAAAGCCTCTTGAAATCATATATATATTTTAGACACCACGCAACGATATTCCAGCATTAGACACCCATCAGGATAGAAAGTTTCGCAACACTGTCCATTAACCCCAAATGTACCATATCTTTCAGAATATTTTTTTTTCCTCCCTACCACAAAACAAGTCTATTTTGTATCAGAAAGACCAAGGAAGCGGGCAGGTGACCTACGTAAACTCAACAGAGTTGCCTGTGGGTAACAAGAGTAGTATAAGACATCACTATATTGAAGGTGTGAAACAGCTGCACAAAAAATAAAACACTAGGTATCAGAGAAATTAGCTTTATCTCTCTATGTAAACTTATGCAACGTACATTGACCCCATACACACCAAAGCACAGTTTTTTTTTTTTTTCCGTGTTAATAATATATTCATGTACTGTCTCTGTGCAGACTTGTACATGTTGGCAAGAATATAATCCTTTGCTTGTACACAAACGTAATTCAGTGAAGTATACACACACACACACACACACACACACACACACACACACACACACACACACACACACACACACACACACACACACAGCACGATGAGACTCAGTGCTTTGTATGCATGGAATTATATAGTGACGTCTGAGAGTATTGAGAAGCACCGAGTTGAGAGAGAGAGAGAGAGAGAGAGAGAGAGAGAGAGAGAGAGAGAGAGAGAGAGAGAGAGAGAGAGAGAGAGAGAGAGAGAGAGAGAGTTTTGTATGCATGGAAATATAGACTATAAGGTAACATTTGATAGTACTGAAAAGCACTGAGTTCAGAGAGAGAGAGAGAGAGAGACTGATTTTCTTCCTCTCTCAGTACTCTAAAATATGTCTATCTATTACCAGACGCCTCAATCCCGTTCAGGGTGGCCACAAACAAATCCCTGTCCCCCGCCATTTCACTGCCCTGCTCCCAACTCACACCCCTCTCTCTCATATACCTCTCCATCCCATCCCTCCATCTCATCCTCGGCCTCCCCCTCCCTCCATCTCATCCTCGGCCTCCCCCTCCCTCTCTTCCCCTCCACCTCACTCACATACACTCTCATCGTCAGTCTTTCACCCTCCATCCTCTCCACATGGCCAAACCACCCAGTGTATTCCTCCTAACGCTTCCTATCACATCCACATCCACACCACAACACTCCTTTATATCCTTATTTGTCAGTCTGTCTCTCCATGTGACTCCACAGGCTCCTCTTAAATAACTCATTTCCACTACTCTCACTCTTGACTTGTGTCCTTCCAACAACGTCCAAGCTTCACTTCCATATGTTAGAATTGGTATCACATTACTGTCATGTAGTAACTTTTTCACTTCCATGCTCAATTCCCTGTTTCTTATCACTGCTTTCAAGGAACCAGCAACTTTCTTCCTTGCTGTACCCTTTCAAGCACTTCACCCTCCAAACCTCCATCCTTACTCATCACACCACCCAAGTACTTAAACGTACTCACATTGTCCAATTCGTCACCATCCAACCTCGCTGTACATTCACTGACTTCTCATCTCTCAAACACCATCACTTTACTCTTCCCTACATTCACCTTTAGATTCTGTTTCTTACACACTCTTCCAAACTCATCCACCAAGCCTTGCAGCTCCTCTTCGTCTTCACTCAACAACACAGTATCATCTGCAAACAACAGCACAGGGAGTTTCCAAACACTACCCTCTCTCACCAGGGCCACTCCAACATCCACTACCCTACCTTGTACCTCTTTTATTACCCCATCCATGTACAGTTTGAACAACCATGGAGACATGACACATCCCTGTTTCAACCCAACCTTTAAAGAGAAAAATTCACTCAGTTCATCATTCACACGCACTGCTGCCTTAGCACCATCATCCATACTCTTCACAGCATTCAACATCTTCCCATCTACTCCATATATTCTTAATACTTTCCACAATCCTTGTCTATCCACCCTGTCATATGCTTTCTTCAAATCCATGAAAGCCGCATACAACTTCTTTCCCTTTTCTAGAAACTTTTCCACTAAAGATCTAAGAATGAATATCTAATCTACACAACCTCTTCCCTTCCAAAAGTCTCCCTGTTCTTCTCCAACAAATTCCTCTGTTCTTTCTCTAACTCTGTCAATAAGTATCCTACCATACACTTTTCCTATTATACTAAGAAGACAAATGCCCCTATGATTACCACACACTTCTTTTTCCCCTTTTCCTTTGTACAAGGGAATAATTATACCTGACTTCCAATCTTCCGGGACTCTACCTTCCTCGCAGGCCAATCTGCACATCTTCCACATCCATGCTACTACTATCTCTACCCCATACTTCAGCATTTCACCACACACTCCATCAATTCCTGGGGCCTTACCCAATTTAACTTTCTTCATTGCTTCCACAACTTCTATCCTACTGATTTCTTCCTGTCTTCTCATCTCCCTCCTTCTCCCAGCCATTCCCCTCCCACTTATACTCGCATTACTTACATTCTCTATGTTCAACAATTCCTTAAAGTGTTCTCTCCATCTGCTCACTTTTTCTCCCTTCTCCACTTGTAATCTACCATTTTTATCTTTCATTCCCTTGCTAACTTCACTTCCACCCTGTCTTACTCTCTTCACTTCTTTCCAGAACATTTTCTTACAGTCCCTCCACTTTACACTCAAATTCCTTCCAAATTCCTCATCCACTCTCTTTTTACTCTCTCTTACTAATCATTTCACCTCTCTCTTTCTTTCTACATATAACTCTTTCTTCCACCTCTCAACTTTTTCCACGCCTCTATTTCTCATCCATTCATTGTATGCTTTCTTCTTTTGTGCCACAGCCTGTCCCACTTCTTCATTCCACCACGCTGTTCCTTGCACCCCCCTCCGTCTTCTCTTCATCCCACACACCACATCACATGCTGCACATATTTATTCTGTGAATATCCTTCACACACCTTCCACGTCCCCCACCTGCTCCAATTCATATTTGCCCAATCGTTCCTCCACTTCTCTCTTATATTCTGCCTTTTTCTCATCCTCTTGTAACCTTTCCACTCTCCTTGCAAATACTCCTTGTTCCCGTCCTTCCCTTCTTCTATTTCTTCATCCTAATTGGACCTTGATTCTGGCCACCACCAAGTAGTGGTCAGAGAGTCCACTTCCCAAGCCTCTATAAGCTCTTGCATCCATTACACATCTTCGCATCCTTTCATCCACACACACATAATCAATCATTGCCTTTCTTTCATTCAGTTCACCACTCACCCTTCTCATCACTCGCCATGTATACCTGTGGATCATTTTGTGCCTGAAGAGGGAATTGGCTATCACCAACCCCCTCCCAGCACAAATGTCCACTAACGCACTCCCATTCTCATCTATCTCAGAAGGCACACCTCACTCACCAACTATTCCATCCACCTTCACATTCCCTACTATACCATTCATATCACCGATCAAAAACACTCTCTCATTCTTTTCAAACTTTTCCATGCACACTTTCACATTTGTCCAGAACTCTTCTCTCACTCTGCTTGCACGATCTTGCGTTGGCACGTACACACACACACACACAATCGCCCACATTTGTATTCCAACTTTCAATCTTACCCACACAATCCTTGCCCCAACTGATCCATGCTCTCTTATGTTCTTCTTCCATCTTTTACTCACAACTATACACAGTCCTTCTTTTGCCCTCTCATTCTCACCTACTCCTGCACATATACCCCATCCATACTCCCATTCTCTCACTCTCACCTCTCCATTAGTTTCAGTTACTCCACATATATCAACTTTCGCACCCTCAAGCACCTGGACAATCTCTCTCTCTTTCACCTCATCATTCGCACCTCTTACATTCCATGTTGCGATTACCATGTCCTTTGTCCGGTCCTTGGTCGTCATCTTGTGGTCAGAACTTGTCCGAGGCTTCTTGTTAATTTTTTTAGTTAGTTGTTCCCAGGGAAGGGCAGTAACCCTCTGCCAACCCTTTTAGTCGCCTTGTACGACAAGCAGGGATACTGGGGGAGTATTCTTGAAACCCCACCCCACCCCCAGGGCAGCAACATACATATACATTCTAGAGCAGGGGTTCTTAACCTGGGGTTCATGGACCCCTTGGGGGTCCATGGATGGGCTTCAGGAGGTCCGTGAAGGTCAGAATAATTGAGAACAATTTAGCGATATTGCGTGATGCCGTTTGGCATCATTAGCTGAAAAAAAAAAAAAGTCTTGAATTCTGGTGTTTGTTGACACAAACCTACCCTCGTCTGGCAACGCGAGCTATAGGTGCTCTGATTCAGTTCCAACTACATACCTTTGTGAGTCAGGGTTTTCAGCGCTTGTTTCTATCAAAACGAAAAATCGAAATCTACTGAATGTCAACGATGGCATAAGTGTTTCCATGTCAAAGACCACTCCACAGTTTCATCTTCTTGTTCAAGCCAAACAACAACAGCCGTCTCGTTGAAATGAACTTTTGAGCAGAATTAAAGTTTTGTTTTGTTTAATTTGCATAAGTTGGATGTATTTCATTTTTCCATCGAGTGGCCATTAGTTTTTGCATGAAAAAGAGTAATAAAAAAATTCTTTGTAAAGACTGTTTTATACTTTGTGCATGTCATACACTGCGTGAGGTAGTTTTCAATAAAATAAAGTACATTCATTGCATGCAAAATGCTGTGTTTATGTGCTTATGTGCATTTTGTAGAGAAGGTGTTCATAGCTTTCACCAGATTCTCAAATGGGTCCATGACTCGAAAAAGGTTAAGAACCATTGGTCTAGAGGTTAGGTCAATGTCACGTTTCAGCTACTAGAACAGTCCCTTGTGAAGTGGCTATCATAAGAAATCATGACATTCATCACCACCGCAACTTCACATTTGCTCCAGATAAACCTACACATCATCAATGCATCAGACATTCACAGTTTCTCTACTTCACTCATAACACATCGGTTTTCATAATTTGTCCAAATATACCACCATCTCATACTTCAGCATCAGGATTATACATAGCACCTGACTACTGTGCTGTACTTACACCATCTATGTCAACTTTAGCTACCAGCAATCACTACCATCCTGAGATGTGGGCACCATCCAGCCCTCTTAAGCTACCAGAAGAGGCTGGATGACTCCATTGCTGATGCCTGTCCAGGATGCAACACAGCACCCCACACTATTAAGCACATTATGGAAGACTGCATTGCACACAATCACCTACGCCAACAACACAACATACATCCTTTGAGAGTGCTGTGGGAAAGCCCGGTCTCATCCATGGCCTTCCTAAGGGACTCGGGGCTGTTCAGCCAGACTGCCTAGGGAACAACTGCTACTACTACTACTACCATCCTCAGTCACACAAACAATTATTTCCACCCACTACATAAGATGGATTTAAACATGAGCACAGGTATTCAACTGACTTCACCTAAGTTTGAAACTATGCAACTAATCATTGAAACAATGAAGCCCTGGGAAGAATTGAGTATGAGTATGTTCATCCCATATTATGTGTATAGCCCAGCACCAACTGACTTTATAATCTCCACTGTATTTGCCATACTGCTGTTGGCGATGCACAGAATGCAAGCAAGAACTGCAAATTTGGAGTCAGTACTTACGGTAGGAAGAGTAAACATTCAAGTGAGACCCCGTGAATGAAATGTGTATATGTAAATAGCGTAAATCTCATACAAATATATATATATATATATATATATATATATATATATATATATATATAGTTACATAGCCTATGATTTCATCATCCTTTGTGTAATTCTAACGTACAGTGTGCTGCCTGTTTGATCACGAGCGTGTTCTGCCTCAGTCCCCCCGTTCTACCGTTATAGTAGAGTAAGTCGTCCTTTCTGTTGTTCAGTGCGGGATTGTCAACTCTTTGTCCCCATGGCTTCATTTGCGCGTCCTTCTTACAAGTTGTATCAAGCTCTGCTGGCCCCTATATAATGAGCTCAGTCCCTGCATCATTGCCACTTAGATCTGCTCCTCATTTTGATCACATCTCTGTCCTCCCCTGTACAGTTATTATTGAGTGCTCAGGAAGTCTCCAACCATCTAGCAGCTGTGTAATTTGAGTATAAGTGTTATTACATTTTGTTCTTGTACTGTATAGCATAAGGTGTTAATTTGTAGGCATAGTAAGGTTCTTTTGTAATTAATGTAAAGTTATTGATGTCAGTCATTTTTGATCATATCTTGTATCTGTAATAATTTATCTTGCATTAACTGAGCATTACCCAGTGTATTTTCATTTTATCAGGGCTGACTTAGATAAATTTACTCTTGCTAATTTCGTGTTAATAGAGGCTATTGCAGTTAACCATATATTTAACCTGTTTTTGCCATTACATTATCCTTATGAGTCCTGAATGTTTTGTTGTTAGTTTGAACATTAAACTTTAACTTGTAATTTTACCTAACTCTTTTGTTTTGAACCTGGAACTTTACGGGACTGTAGTGATTTTTAGTATTCTCACTTAAAGTGTACATTATCTTTCGCTGTTCCGTAACATAAATTTGGCGACCTCTTATCAGGATATTCAGGATATTATCATAAGGATATTGCTTGATATTTTGTGACTGTTACTTATTCATGATGTCTACTATTACTACGCATGATGAAGCCAAAGATTTTTTGTCAAATGTGCAAACAGTGTGTGATGTAGAAAACAGAACAAAGAATGAACTTAAGCTTGTTGCTCAACAATTGGGAATTGCTGTTCGCTCTCATCATTCTAAAGATCAAATTGTTGACATGATTAATGAAAGCTTGTTTAATGTAACTCCTCCAAATGAGCAAACGCAGATTGAATTAGCTAAGTTACAGCTAGCCCTGCAGGAGGCTCGTGTGAAGGAAGCTGAATTTCAAGCACGTGCTAAGGAGGCTGAGTCTCAGGCTAAGGAGGCTTGTGTTAAGGAGGCTGAATTTCAAGCAAATGCTAAGGAGGCGGAGTCTCAGGCTCGTATTCAGGAGGCTGAATTTCAGGCAAATGCTCGTATTCAAGAGGCTCAGGCACAAATTGAACTTGCTAGGATTCAGGCAGACCATGAATATCGCATGAAACAAGGTGGAACTGGATCATCTAGCTCTGATGATTTTGATGTGGCTAAAAATGTTAAACTTGTCCCTCCTTTTAATGAATCTGATTTAACCAAGTATTTTCAGTTGTTTGAGAGGGTAGCTACAGGTTTTAATTGGCCCAAAAAGTATTGGCCAGTACTCCTTCAAACTGTTCTCACCGGTAAAGCTCAAGTAACTTATGCATCTTTGCCTCAGGATCAATCTGATAATTATGATGTAGTTAAGAGCTTGATTCTTAAGGCCTATGAGCTTGTTCCTGAAGCCTATAGAGTAAAATTTAGGACAACTTATAAGCAAGATAAGCAATCCCATGTTGAGTATGCAAAAATCAAAGAAGATCTGTTAGAGCAGTGGTTAAATTCTAAGAATGTGGATTCTGATTTTGGTAAATTTAAGCAGATGATTTTGCTGGAGGACTTCAAGAGGTGTATTTATAAAGATGTAAGCCTATATCTTGATGAGAAAAGAATAGATAATTTGTCTGATGCTGCAGTTTTAGCTGATGAATATGTTCTCACTCACAAGAGATATTCTAGAGAAAAAGGGAAAGCTGAGAGTAAGTACGTTGCCTCTACTCAGAGTACAGGTAACAGGAAAGAGAATAAAGATGATGTTTCTCAGGAAGTAAATACCAGCTCCACCTCTAGATTTCAGAAAAGTAAATGTACTTATTGTAGTAAGCTTGGTCATACTGCGGAGAAATGTTTCAGGAGACAGCGTGATGTGAACAAAAAGGAGTCTTTAAATATTCAGTCAATTGGTCTGGTGTCCACCCTTGAGAGTTCCCATAATTCTTTAACTGAGTTAACTGAACCTGCTTTGAGGGGTAACTTAAATTCTCATGATGGAGCTCCTCTTTTGAGCAGTAACGTGGGTGACACTCTCAAGAGTTCATGTGCTAATTTGCTGTCTGATGGTTTTGTCAGTCCTCTGGACAGTAATGACAGGAAATCAGTTCAAATATATCGTGATACAGGTGCTTGCCAATCCCTTATGCTGACCAGTGTTCTAGGCTCTAATGTTAATTCCTCTGATGAAACTGTAATCTTACAAAGGTGTAGGGAATAATTACCTCTCTGTCCCTCTGTGCAGAGTGAATTTAGAGTCTGGTTTTGCTAATGGTTCCGTTGTGGTTGGGTTGGTTGAGACACTCCCAATGTCAGGTGTAACTTTCTTACTTGGATATGATATTGGTGGAAGTCAAGTGTGTCCAGCTCCTCAGTTGTCTAGTGAGCCAGTGGCTGCGACCCGGGATTGTGATGTCCCTGATGTGTTCCCTGCATGTGCTGTCACTAGGGCTAAGTCTAAAGTTACTGGTGATTTAGAGGATAATGATGATGCTGATGTTATCCTAGCTGACACTTTTCTTGCTAATTTGGACCACTCACCAGATGAGGCAGTACCCCGTAGTGTTGATAATTTGTCTCGTCAAGAGTTGGTTGAGTTGCAGGTTGCTGACCCTGAGTTGAAAGGTCTAGCTAACTCTGCTTGCAGTGAGGAAGAGTCAGCCGGTGCTTCTACTTGTTATTATATAAAGTCAGGAGTACTTATGAGGAAGTGGAGACCCCCAACAGCATCAGCCGACTGTGAATGGGAGGTTGTACATCAAGTTGTCATCCCTCGTGTTTGTAGGCAGGATATCATTAGAGTGGCTCATGATTCCAGTTTGGCAGGACACTTTGGAGTGAGGAAGACTGTGGCACGCATTTTGAAACACTTCTACTGGCCAGGTATCTTCAGGGATGTTTCCTGGTATTGTAAGTCTTGTCACACCTGTCAAGTTGTGGGGAAGTGTAATCGGACCGAAAAGGTTGCACCTCTAGTTCCCATTCCTCCTTTTGAGGCGCCTTTCACCCGTGTGTTGGTGGATATTTTGGGCCCTCTTCCTAAGACTTCTTCAGGATTTTCTTATGTGTTGACCCTGATTGATATGGCTACTCGTTATCCTGAAGCCATTCCACTTAGAAATATTTCAGCAAAGAACGTGGTTAAGGAAATGCTGGGGTTCTTCACAAAGTTTGGTCTACCCAAGGAGGTACAGTCAGACCGGGGAAGTAATTTCATGTCAAATGTTTTCAAGCAGTCTCTGAAAGAGTTGGGCATCACCCGGATCATGTCTTCAGCTTACCATCCCCAGACCCAAGGAGCGTTGGAGAGATATCATCAAACACTCAAATCGATGCTCAAGAAATACTGTTTGGAACATCAGAAAGACTGGGATAAAAGTCTTCCATTCGTTGTGTTTGCCGCAAGAGAATCTCCAAATGAATCACTGGGCTTCTCACCTTTTGAACTACTGTTTGGCCATGAAGTAAGAGGACCCCTTAAGCTAATCAAGGAATGCTGGCTGTCGGAGGAAGATGACGTCAACCTGCTGGAGTATGTGATGAAGTTCAAAGAACGGCTGTCCACTGCTTTACAACTGGCGAGAGAGAATTTAGGAGCTGCTCAGGAGAAGATGAAGACTTGGTATGATAAGAAGTCCAGGTTACGCCACTTTCAGCCAGGAGATCAGATTTTGATTCTGCTACCGGTTCATGGGCAACCTCTTCAAGCCAAGTTTAGTGGTCCTTATTTCGTGGAGAAGAAACTCAGTGATGTCAACTATGTCATCGCCACACCAGATCGTAGAAAGAACAAGCAACTATGTCACATCAACATGCTAAAGTTATATCACAGGCGGGACGAAAATAATCCAGTCTGCACTGTAGCTGTTCCACCCGAGTCTGCAAGTGAAGCTCTCCCATGCAGTATGAGCCTGAGTGATAGTTTGGGGAAGAATCCTGATATCATGAATGATCTCCAAACTAAGCTTTCTCATCTACCTCCCAAGGAAAGGCAGGAGTTTTCGGCATTACTGCAGGAGTACCCGCAAGTGTTCGTGCCACTCCAGGAAGAACCACTGTGTTGATGCATGATGTCGATGTTGGAGACGCAAAGCCAATTAAACTGCCTCCTTACCGTGTGAACCCAGTGAAAGTTCCTCTCATCCAGAAGGAGCTTGGCTACCTGTTGGACCACAAGATGATTGAGCCCTGTCAGAGCGAGTGGAGTTCTCCTGTCACTCTAGTCCCTAAGCCAGGTGGGTCACAGCGGCTTTGCATCGACTACAGACGTGTTAATCAGATAACCAAAACAGACACTTACCCTCTCCCTCGTGTGGAAGATTGCATAGACAAGATCGGAAAGGCTAGGTACATAAGTAAGTTTGATTTGTTAAAGGGATACTGGCAAGTACCTATGACTGAACGTGCTAGGGAGATCTCATGTTTTGTAACACTAGGAAAGACTTTTGCATGTTCTGTAATGCCATATACAGATTGTTTTAGAGTAATAAGAAATTTCCTTTGTAAATTTCTTTTTTCTTTGTGGGGAGGTGTTACATAGCCTATGATTTCATCATCCTTTGTGTAATTCTAACGTACAGTGTGCTGCCTGTTTGATCACGAGCGTGTTCTGCCTCAGTCCCCCCCTTCTACCGTTATAGTAGAGTAAGTCGTCCTTTCTGTTGTTCAGTGCGGGATTGTCAACTCTTTGTCCCCATGGCTTCATTTGCGCGTCCTTCTTACAAGTTGTATCAAGCTCTGCTGGCCCCTATATAATGAGCTCAGTCTCTGCATCATTGCCACTTAGATCTGCTACTCATTTTGTTCACATCTCTGTCCTCCCCTGTACAGTTATTATTGAGTGCTCAGGAAGTCTCCAACCATCTAGCAGCTGTGTAATTTGAGTATAAGTGTTATTACATTTTGTTCTTGTACTGTATAGCATAAGGTGTTAATTTGTAGGCATAGTAAGGTTCTTTTTTAATTAATGTAAAGTTTTTGATGTCAGTCATTTTTGATCATATTTTGTATCTGTAATAATTTATCTTGCATTAACTGAGCATTACCCAGTGTATTTTCATTTTATCAGGGCTGACTTAGATAAATTTACTCTTGCTAATTTCGTGTTAATAGAGGCTATTGCAGTTAACCATATATTTAACCTGTTTTTTGCCATTACATTATCCTTATGAGTCCTGAATGTTTTGTTGTTAGTTTGAACATTAAACTTTAACTTGTAATTTTACCTAACTCTTTTGTTTTGAACCTGGAACTTTACGGGACTGTAGTGATTTTTAGTATTCTCACTTAAAGTGTACAGTACATTATCTTTCTCTGTTCCGTAACAATATATATATATATATATATATATATATATATATATATATATATATATATATAATTTTTAAATAAGAAGAAAATTATGGGGTAACATGTATATAATATTAATCTAATCATGAATTATTGTTAACCAATAGACATCTAACCAGTTCATATAACAATATTATTATATCTCATATACAGTATATGGAGCCTCTGTGGTACAGTGGTAAAGTGTGGGTTTTCGTACGCTGAAGAACGAGGGTTCGCGCCCCACCAGGGTAATAAACTTTGGGAGAGTTCTTCTGGCCACGTACTGCATTGGCGGACGTTAGGGGTGCTGTGATTGAACCAGTGTCGCATACTATAAAGTATGCTTGCCCCAAGTCAGCTTGCACAGGCCAATTACACTTGGTTCACAGACTACACACACATCCAAAGCCACTCCAACACTACAATACACTTACAAGCACTTCTCACCCTACATACAATCTCTATCAGACAGCCTAAGTCACTTGAGAGAGATTCATTGGCTGTATCGTCCCCGCTTCGGTTGGGATAGGCCGATCCTGCAGTGGACACTCAAAGGGCTGATGAGATGAGATTTTATATATATATATATATATATATATATATATATATATATATATATATATATATATATATATATATATATATATAATGTGTGTGTGTGTGTGTGTGTGTGTGTGTGTGTGTGTGTGTGTGTCACAGATATAGCTCACATTACAAATGTATTAATAACACATACTATAATCTCGGCATGATACTACCATTAGTATGTCTCTTGTACATACGCATCTGTGCCACTTTATTACTACAAAATGTTATTCTGTATTCAACTTTACAAGAATTATACATACAATGTATTACTACAATATGTTATGTACTTACTCCATACAATGTATTACTACAATATGTTATGTACAGTATTTACTCAATACACTGTATTACTACAATATGTTGTGTATTTACTCAATACAATGTATTACTACAATATGTTGTGTATTTACTCCATACAATGTATTACTACAAAATGTTATGTTTCTACAGTATTATTATGTCTGTGCAATATTGTCATAAATATTATATCTCTACTACAAGCTGTCGTAAGTCGCCAGCAGGGCGTGACCGAGCAATGTCAGGACTCTAAAATACCTTAATTCATAATAGCTAGCAACATACATATGTAGTCTAGAGGTTAGGTCAGTGTCAAACCTAGGGGCCAAAGGAAATGACGTTGGCACCTCTCCAGAATGTCTCACACAGCACAATAGCCCACAAACAGCGCCTCGTGACTACACACACACATACACACACACACAAAATGCACAGGCTTCTAGAACTTTCGACGGTAGTATAGCCCACGTGATGGAAGTTCTTATATACGGAAAGAAAGAGGAGGAGAAGTCAGAAGGAATTAGGAGACTGAAGCGGAGAGAGCGAGAAGGGGGGTGTGGCGAGGTCTGGGAGAGAAGCTGCGAGAGAGTTAGCTAGCATAAAAAGCCCTTGTTTTATACACACAGGGTTCATCTTGAGCTTTCCCCTTTGAAGACAATAGAACTACAATCAACCCCAAACTCATCTTTTATCTTCTCCCGTCATCGACTACAAGTGAACTGAGGTTATTTCCTCAGATTTACTCACTCTTTTTTAGAGCTCGGCTACGACTACTATTTAATCTGTTACAAGACTGATATATTATTTTGGTGGCTAGCGGTAAAAACGAATCAATTACAAGACCAATACCTCAAACCGTCTCTTTCCCTGGCTACAATTTTTAATTTTTAAATATATTATATCCATGTATCTCGAAGTGATCCAGTCGTGTTTTTTAAAAATTTTATTTAAAATGAACAAGCTTTGCAGGCTCTAAGCTTTGGATGCTCACTTTTCTGCATAAAAATGGAGTTGTATCATATATTTTCATCTGGCACATTAGACAGGGTAGGTCATGAAAATACAGTGAATTCGTTTAAACTTTCCAATTGGAGCCTACCTGAGTTTCCATCCTTACAGCTTGTTGGTTGTTATTATGAGGAGAACTTGGGTATAAATAGCTCTTCGTGTTTCCATTTCCTCTTTATTCTCTGTAGCTGTAATCAGTGTTGACAGGTGAGTATTAATCACAAATGATGACCCAAGTGGGGAAAGTAATAAGCAGCAAGTGAAACCGTATTATAACAGATATCAGAAAAAGACACGGGCAAAGATTACGAGTAAATTCAGTAGTGTCCATCCCGCTCATCCTTTCATTCCTAGGTTTTAAGGCTTACTAGCTTTTAATACCACCTTAAATCCACAAAACCATTACTGCTTTCTGAAAACCTGAAAACTATACAGACGTAATGCCTCTCTTGAACATGACCATACACGGCTTTTATAAAACCATTACCGTTTTTGAAAACTTAAAACTTTATTAATAGTCTAATGTGTGAGATGTGGGCCCATTGTTTTACCATCAGGATTTCAGGTTGATCGTAAGACTCCATATTACTGCTGGATGCTTTACTGGGAGCTTAGATGTTACACCCACGGAGTGTAGTTGATCTCTAATTCACACACAGTCTTTCAGGGTACAGGTAGAGAGTTTCTCTTGTGTGTGTTGTCCAGTGCTACGAGTACACTGTTTACAGATAGAGCTGTTTCTCCAGCAGAATTTGCAAGAGGTCTGCTGGCCTCAACCTGACCCAGGGAGTCCACAAATGCATCAGTCCAACATCCTTTCATTTACTCGTACATTTCTTTACCCCCCCGGGTGAAGCAGATATCTCCCGATACTTTTTACTGATACAGAGATTAATAGAAGACAAACAGTAAAACAACATTGATGTAAATGAATGATAAGAACTGAATCTTCTGTATGTGACTATATATACGATAATTCCAGCATTCTTTTGCAGTGTTCTCGGATTCTTAAGCCCTTGTAAACTGCACCTTGTGAGGAAAAGAAGGTGAATTCCGAGGTTTAAATGAATTCACTGTAGCACTACTTCAGGGGTATTATGGTGCCTAAGCCCCAACTCTAGAGGTCATCTTTAAGGGTCAACCCAATGCCATTCTTCTCAGTTGTTGAAACGTTCTCATCTCTCTCTCTCTCTCTCTCTCCCCGTCGAATCATGTGCCATTTTTATGATTTAGTGTTTTCCAAGGAATGCTGTTTTTCAAATACATACTGAGACAGAACATACCATTCTTGTGATCTATGTATCATATATCAATCTATCTATCCATCTGTTTATCTGTCTGTCTATCTATTTAACTATGAATCAATCAATTCTTTCATTTGCAGACTTCTGAACCTTCTTTTCTAGTACATATATTTCTAATTTTTAATATTATTTCATTCATTTACTTTAAAATAAAGGATAACTTGAAGACTCACATATTTACATACTGTATAAGTTGAGTACTATTAATCAGATTACTGTTCATATTATTTTCATGCTTATATGTGCTTAAATACCGCTAGGGTAACTGCTGGGGCGGTTTAGTAGGAGAGCCCCCAAATATAGTCTCGCTCAGGGCCCCCGGAAAATTAGAACCGGCACTTGTAGCAGGGAAGGTTGGTGATGGCATCGCATTCTATCTAGATGTGCTCTTGTCTCTCCGGGTAGGATGGCTTTTTATGGATTTATATCTGATGGTGGTTCTTGAAGGATACTTTTTACTGAAGGTCTTGGACGACTGTGGTGGCTGTGTTTATGTATGTGTTTCTGAATAATAATATTGTAATATTTAGTGGAGGAGGGGGGGATGTTACTGAGATACCCTGTGTAGTGTCAGGCAATTGTTCTTTTCTTATTTCATGTGGACGGGTGCGATGCTGCATGAAGGTACAAGGAGGAATGGGCCTTGAGTTGAAGCAGTGAGCTGTTTGCATCTTCTATTCACAATGTCTTTTATTGGAAGTATTTTGGTTTCTTGATGCAAATGATTTATATTTTTGGTGTTGGTGCATCCTGTTATTGTTCTTAAGGCTTTGTTTTGCGTTTCTGGAAACTTATCTTTGTTTGTTTTGGTTAAAGTTTATCCCAGCTTCGGCTAGCATAATTTATGGTTGTGGTATTGATGTGTGAATAGTTTTCAGAGATTATTTCTATTGTCCAAAGTAATGCCTGTGAGTGTTTTCACTTACATTACGTGTGTACTAAGAAAAGGTCATGTGTGTGTCCAAAGTAAGAACTAGAATAATGGGGTGTCTTTCCAGTGGGAGTGGTTAGTGAAAGTGGGAAGCCTGTGGGTGAGTGAGATTCAGGTCTGCTTGAATAGGGTGATAGTTGAACTGGTTAGTGAAACAGTCATTCCGTTTTCTCTTAGCCAGTTTTCCTGTGAGCTTAGGTCTAGAAAGAATGGAACTACTATTTGCTAAAATTTGAAGTCATGCTATTGCCAAGTGGTCATCATTAGACAGTACCAGTACCGTTATTAAAGGGGGAGGCGCTGGCTGGTTGTAGTAAAAAGGATAACAAGTGAACGTGAAAGGACTAAACCCTGATGAATATCACTGGATGGTATTCCGAACATTGATTTTGGTAGAATTCCTGATATTGTCATCCTGAGAGAAAGTTGGCCCCATTTTTACCACCCGCGTTGCAAAGTGAGCGGAGTGGTAATGTTTTCAGTTGTGAGGTTGGCTGGCTGGCTTTGTGTGTGAGTAAACAAGATAAGTCATGAACGGCTTGAGCTATCAACATGAAACTTTCAGAGTATCAAGGGTATGGCCAAAATCTTGGACGAGTTCGAAAATGGGCACTCGAGGTCGCAGTCATGGTCACCAAAATGGCTGCCAAAGGTCAACTAGTTGACTTTTGGTGATAATGTTTTCAGTCGTGAGGTTGGCTGGCTGGCATTGTTTGTCCAAGGATTGAAAACTGCAGTGAGGGCATTTATTGCTATGGAGGCAAGATGATTTAAGTGGATGCTTGAAATCTGGTCAGAATCCACCACTTTGAATTTTATTTACTTATTTTATTGGTCAATTGCTGTTCTTGTTGTGAGGTGAATGGAGCTGGAGTTGGGGTGTTTCCTTTCCTGTGTAAAATTTATATTTGCTTTCTTTTTGTAGTGATCTTGTTTTGATTATTTGTGTTTTTATGGCAAAACAATTGTAGCTTACCAGGTTGTTTGCTTGTTTCATCTTGCTGTCGGTGCTTCTATCAGTGAGCTTCATGAGTAGGTGAAGAGGAGGTTTTGGATGTGTGAATATATATATATATATATATATATATATATATATATATATATATATATATATATATATATATATATATATATATATATATATATATTCATTTTTTTATTTATTTGTTGCTGTTGTCCTTCTGTGATGGAGAATGTTTATAACGATTTTTCCCAGTTTTCTTGCCTGTGTGTATTGATAAGTTCATGTGTAGTGTTTTTTTTATTCTGCATGGTTTCAAGCCATGATGGGACAAACAGAGTATTTTGCTTTAGTTTATTTCTGTCCATGATAAACTGCTTCATTTGAGGGGGAAAAGTTGTGGCTCAAATTTTTTGGTGTTACCACTAGGAATAAGAGATTTACATGATACTTGTAAGATTTTGTTCAATGAGGTATCCGCTTTGTCATGTTTTCTAAGGATTTATCGTGAATTTTTCGAACGTTTGCTCTGTCTTGAGTGAACTTTGCCAAATTTGCCTTTTTGTAGCTGGCGAAGATTTTCCCCTCTTCCTCAGGATTTTATTTTATGTGATATGTTGATAAGGACATGATCTGACGAAAGAATATTTACTATTTTCCAAGAATCCTGAGTGGCTAGTGCAGGGACAGGCCATACAGGGTGATGTTAGGAGAGGAGGCGGTCTCGCTGCATCTGTGTGTAGGCTGTTTTGGGATGTGGTGGTTGTTATGAATGTACACATGTTCTATTTGTATTACAACAAGAGCCACTAGGCTGTCTTGAGTACGTGTATTTAGCCAAAAAGGTTCTGCATTTAAATCACATGTACTTATCTCACTGGGGATGTTATGGAGTGGAGTGAGGGATGGGGTATATCTTGGGAAGTATGATATCGGCAGTGCTTGGATGTATCTTTGTATATTATGACTTACGTTGATGCTATTTCTGTGTGTATTTTTTAGTACATGTTCTGCTGTTTGCTGTGTAGTGGTTATGAAAGGGATGTCTTTGTTTATTATGGTGATGAGATCATCCTCTTCCCTGTTGTGTGATCTATCTTGTCTGATACGTGTAGTTTGTGAAATGTGGAGGTTGGACCTGCTTGTAAGTTTAGTTTCACATATTAATGCCATATCAGTGGTGTGTGTGTGTGTGTGTGTGTGTGTGTGTGTGTGTGTGTGTGTGGGAGGGTGGGTGGGTGGGTGTGTGTGTGCTGCAGCCACATGTCCATGCTGTGGAGTAGTATAAGTATAGTATTAGTATAGTGTGGTGTTTGCGTGATGGTGGGCCAGAGCAACTGAGAAGTTCCCACCATTTACAGAGGTAGCACTGATCATTTGTTGTTGTTGTTGTTGTCGTTGCATTTTATCATGAGTTTCTGTGTGGGCTAGACTTGAGCTCGATGTCAGTAGCTAGGAGGAATACATGGGACTGATAGGCCAAAGTATCTGCAGTCTTACTAAAAGAAAAATAATGAATGTATCACCGGAAGTGTCGCTTTGTGCCAACATTACGGCCCACCATCCTCCCTCTGGAAGGGATGTTATGAGGTTAGAACTGTTTGCGGTCCCAGGTGTATTCTTCTTTCGGATTTGGAGTCTCCTCTTCTGTCCAAGGCCTTCAATTCAGGCTCGTTGACACCACTAAAGGAAGGCGGAACTTCCCAGCATCACTGTTGATAACAATGGAGATATTTGTGGTGATTTTGGTGGCGGCAGTGGGTTTATTTATGTTGATGATGGTGGTGAGATCATGATGCTATTGGTATCGAAGGAGATTTTGTGGTGATAGTGGCTGCAGTGGTTATATTTATGTTTATGATGATGATGAGATAATGATGTTGTTTGTGGTAATGGATATATTTGTGGTGATGGTGGCAACAGTGGGTATGTTTATGCTGCTAGTGATGATGGTGGTGGACATGTTGCTGTTGGTGGTAACAGAATATTTGTGGTGTGGTGGTGGCGATCTGTGTATTTATATTGATGGTGGTGGAGAGCATGTTGTTGTAGGTGGTAATGGAGATATATGTGGTGATGATGGGGGTGGTGATGAGGATATTTATACTGATGATGGTGATCATGTTAGTGGTGGCAACAGCGATATTTGTGGTGGCAGTGGTGGTGATGGGTATATTTATGGTGATGACAGTGATCATGTTGCTGTTGGAGGTAATAGAGATATCTGCGGTGGTGATAGTGGTGGTAATGATGCTGACAGTGGTATTAGTGTGGAAAATAGAATGTGAGGCATTGATTATAATTATGTGTTGCTACTCATGTCCGTAACGTTCACTGTTGTAGTGACTAGAATAGTAGAAGTGCTCTCTCTCTCTCTCTCTCTCTCTCTCTCTCTCTCTCTCTCTCTCTCTCTCTCTCTCTCTCATAATGTAAAGGCAATTTATAAAATGTGAATGAAATTTTGCGCGCGCGCGCGTGATAACTATTTCTGACACTGTTAAGTCCCGCTGTCCTGGAAATATCAGAGAAAGAGAAAAAGAGTGTGCCTGGGGATCCTCAGTCCCTATTACGCATCGCTTAACTTTTCTCACATCATGGAATCCCTGTCTCCCGGGGTGGTCCAATTTTTCGGGGATTGGTGGAGAGAGAGAGAGAGAGAGAGAGAGAGAGAGAGAGAGAGAGAGAGAGAGACCCTCCGTGTGTAGCGTGATATGAACGGTGAAAGAATTTGGTTCTGGCAAATTTGTGGTATTAACTGACTGTGTGGCGGTACTCTGCTAGTAGGGTCCTAGGTGGTGGAGACGAGTAACAGAGGTAGTTAATTATGGATACTGATAATCTGCTAAACATGCTTAAAATCTATCTATATCAAAGAAAGAGAGGTAGCCGAGACAGGACGACACACTCCCAATTTACTCACACACACACACACACACACACACACACACACGCACACATTCATTCGCATATTAGCCCCAAGGGGAGATGGGACAGATCATCACCGCACCACATCACACGAGGATCAACTGCGGAGTGCAATCAGCGATATCCGCTACAGGGCCTGACAGCAGAGCTGGTTTACCCCTGCCACATCATAACGGACCCATCCCCTTACCCTCACCTGATCTGATCAGCTGATTAGACCGCATTCGGTAGAATATCCCCTGAGGGCCGTGTCATCATCTATTCATTCACAGCTTCTCTCCAATCATTCCTATCACGTACAGCCACTCTTCCTTGCTCAACAGACATCCCTCTCGCATCCAACGCTCTCTTCACACTGTCCATTCATTCTGCTCCTGGTCTTCCCCTAAGCCTTACATCTCTCACATCCGATCGTTCATCATCCATTCTCTCCATATGCCCAAACCATCGCAATATCCTCTGTTGGTCTCAATCAGCCATCTCCCGCAAAACTCCAGTTCTCCTTTGCACTTCATCATTTCTCACTCGATCCATACACGTCACTCCACACATAATCCTCAGACACCTCATCTCCATTACATTCAAACTTTTCCTGTCTGCTACACTCATATTCCATGTTTCAGCCCCATATAATGCAATCGGTACCACAACACCCTCATACGGCCTTCTCTTTACATCCATTCTATGCGAACGACATACAGTATAAATACTTTTTTCATTCCTCTCAACACCTTTCCTACTTCATTCATTCTTAGCTTCACGTCTGCATCTAGTCTTCCATCCACAGCAACATGAGACCCTAAATACTTGAAACACTCTACCTCCTCAAGCAACTCACCATTCAGAACTATATTCATCCTCCTACCATCTACCAACCTCGTACACTTCATCACGTTAGTCTTATTCTCATTTACTGTCAATTTCCTGCTTTCACACACCCTTCCAAACTCCTCTACCTACTGCCTCAATCTCTCCTCTGAATCAGTCACCAGTGCAGTATCATCCGAAAACAGCAGCTGATTCAGATTCCACTCTTTACTACCAGCATTCACCAGACTCAAACCTCCACCTAACACTCTTGCATTAACCTCCCTGACAGCATCATCCATAAGAATATTAAACAATGAAGGTGACATCACACATCCCTGCCACAGCCCCACTCTCACGGGAAACCAATCACTCACAGTATTTTCCACTCTTACGCATGCTCTACTATTTACATAAAAACTTTTCACTCCTTTTAGCAACCTACCATCAAGTCCATACAGTTTCAAAACAGTCCTCAAAGCCTCCCTATCAATTCTATCATACACTTTCCCTAAATCCACGAGCGCCCAAAACGCATCCTTACCTTTCGTAAATGCTTTTCACACACCTATCTCGCAGCGAACACCTGATCCACGCATCTCCTCCCTCTCCTAAAGCCACACTGCTCATCACCAGTCACACCCTCTGTACCCTCTCTAATTCTCATAATTAACACTCGACCATACACGTTACCTACAACACTCAACAGACTTATACCCCTAAAGCTAGTACATTCATTCTTATCACCCTTACCTTTATACAAAGGAACCACACAAGCACTTGCCCAGTCAATTGGCACGATACCTCTCACAAAACACACATTCAACAATCTTACTAACCACTCAGCAATAGTCGCTCCACCACCTTTCAGGGATTCCACAGCACACGCATCCATACCTACAGCTTTCCCTGTTTTCATCTCCTTTACTGCCTCCTGCACTTCCTCCATTGTGATCAAAGAATCATTCAACTCTCCCAACACATTTATTCCTTGCACCCTTCCATCTGCCACAATCTCAGCTACCCTTTCCTCCTGTACATTTAACAATCTTTCAAAATACTCTGCCCACCTCTTCCTTACTGCATCCATCTCAATTAACATCCTTCCATCCTCTGATTTTACTCGCCCTTCCTTCTCAGACTCTCCCTTTTACACCCTTTTCACCTCCTTTCAAAACATTTCCTTATTCTGTTGAAAATTCTGTCAACCGTCTACCCCACCTCTCATCTGCTGCCAAATTAGCATCACGCAGTCCTTCTCGTCCTAGTGCTCTTTTCTTTATATCTCTCATATGACACCTCATTCTTCCTCTGCAGCCACACTTCGTATGCACGACTCTTTTCAGTCAAAGCCATACATACTTTCTCACATCACCATTCACTTCCCTCTCTTACACTACCACCCACTCCTCTAACACCACACACTTCTTCAGCATGCCTCACCACAGCACTCTTAAATAACTGTCATTCCTCCTCCACACTGCCATTTGCCTGATCTTTCACTGCGTTCCACTCATCTTTTAATTTCTCCTGATACTCTTTCATTTTCTCTCTTTTATCAACCTCACCCACTTTCACAACCTCCCTGCCCCAACTACCTCTCCTACCTGTCACCCATTTCTTACCTACTCTCAACTTTCCCTCCACCAGGTAGTGGTCAGACAGACCTCCACTCACCCATCTCAAAACTCTCACATCCAACAATATTCCAATTACATTCCTGGACACAACATAATACATCAATGCTCTATCATCAACCCTTCCACCCTCTTGTCTCACCCATGTATACTGATAAATATCTTTCTTCTCAAACACGGAATTTCCAATTACCATCTCTCGCTCAACACACTTCCCATCATTCGTTTCCCATTTTCATTTCTTCCAGGCGCTCCTTGCATACCAACTACCCCTTCACCTGCTACATTTCCCAGTCTAGCATTCAGATATTCCATCATTACCACATTCACATTCGCTCCAAAACTCTGCAGACACTCATCAACATCATTCCAGAAAGACTCTGTCTCTTTTACATACCTTTCACTACCAGGCCCATATGCACTCACAGATACCCACAACTCACGTTCAAATTTCGCTTTCACCCACATCAGTCTCGATGATACCTTCCATTCAATCACACATTGCTGCACTCCCGGGCTCACGAACAAGGCCACGCCTTCTCTCGCCCTTCCTCCATCAACACCTGACATCCTTTCATTCACACTTCCAAACTGAGACTCACCCTTCCCTTTCATCTTTGTTTCACTCAAAATTAACACATCCAACTTTCGTCTCACAAACATTCTCCTAATCTCCTCCTTTTTAGCCTCAATCGTACTACATCAACGCACATTCATAGACCTAATCTTTAGGGTACGGGGATAACTCCATCCCCCATCCCTTTCTATTCTCTGTCTCATTGTAGGAACTGAAAAACAGAGGAGTGGGTCTCTAGTCCCCTCACCCCGCCCCTTTTAGCCGCCTTTTACGACTCTCAGGGAATACGGTGGCAGAATTCTTCCTAACACAACCTGGCCGCAAAGTATTAGTACCACCCCATAGTGCGGCCAGATTGTGTCCCCCCCGCCACAGAGGGAATGCTATAATAACAGTATAAAAAAATGTCTAATAAATTGTCTCTAATAAAGTTACATGTGTACATCTATTGTAAATACAAAAATTTTGTTACATTAGTAGTATTTTTCATATCAATATTTGTTTTTATGCTTAATATATCAATATAGAAAATAATGATATGAAAAATTTATTAACGTTAGAAAATTTGGGTATTTACAATATTTGTAGAAATGTAAATTTATTAGGGACAATTTAAATTAATGGATAAAACTGGGTCGTGAATTAAGAATGAACAATGTATGCCCAGTAACCTAAGCCTCATATACAGTATATGCGAAAGTGCTGTCCAGATTCCGGTGTTACCTGATTTGCTACCCATTCCCTGGAACTGTGGACTTGGGTCAACACTGCAACATAAACTGTGACAGTGTATGGTGTATAGGTGTTTGTGCACAACATGTTTCACTTTAATGACAGCATAAACATGAGAGTGAGAGGTGCATCTAAGATAAAGGGTGATCAAGGGTAAGATGTAGGAGTGCAAGTGATGTCGTTGAGGTCTTTGTGAACAGTGTATATAGTATCATGTTTTCATCTGGCAATATATTTCATCAGACAAATAAAATCCTTTATTGGTAGTCGGAATATAATGCTTAGAGGATAATTTTTAAAGTAAATGGTTAAGGGCAGTGTAAAGGTAAGTGTGAATGTGAAAGAGTGAAGTTCTTGGCTTTTGATCCCATTGGTTCTCACTCAGGCATCAATTAGGAAAAAGCTTGGACCAATAGGCTTCTAGGGTCATATCAGTCTTCTTGGCAGGCAATCAGTGCTTACACTCCCTTACTTTGTTAGGGAGCAGGAGATGACCCCATAATTATTGGCAAAGGCATAAAGTTAAATTGGTCCTTTAGCGCTTTTATGATCTGGTCGATCACAACAGCCAGACTGACTCCATCTGTAACCACTCAGAAGGTGCAAGATAGGTGATGATTACAAGTGAGCGAGTGCAGCGAGGGAAGTGAACAATCATAGCGAAACGATGCTTACTCTACGTTCAATTGAGAAATGTGCGGCCCAACATGACACGGCCCGACCACGATGGTTTTCACAGACTAATAACTTTCTATTATGTGAGATAGAGAAGAGATTCTTTCAGCAGGTAGTAGATACATTCAATACATATTGTTTTTTCGCTATATATTTACTCATGAGACCAAAGAAACCCTTAGGAATCCCAGCTTTCCAAGGGAATATACTGAGGGCTTCCATTGACAATTTCAACTATGAAGTTAAATTAACCATCGCATACACCAGGGTTTGGTAAAAAATCCAACCGCTCGCATTTTTATGACGCAGGTTGCATCCAAGTGAAATGCAGGCACTCACACTTTTTTGACCCAGTTTGTGTCCAGCCATATAGGTTGAGGTATTTTTTCGCCATGATTTTCGATTACGTCAGTCAACTTTCTCTGCTGCCTTTATTTATAACTGTATTGTTATGAAATTGCTACATGTTACAAATGGATGATCTTCCTAATGAATGAAAAAAGAAATATATATATATATATATATATATATATATATATATATTACCATATTTTATCATGCACTCATTAATTCCACGGTGATTTCTCACAGATATATAAACATTTCATCAATGTTTGTTGAGATAAAGTAGTGGGGCATTCAATAAGCTCTGACGAAATGTTTATATATCTAACAAATCGGCGTTGGATAAATGAGTGAACGAAAACACATGGTAATTTATTTGTTCTTTTTTTCTTCGTTCATTAGGAAGATCATTTATCCACTATAACATGTAATAATTTCATAACAATACAGTTACGAATAAGGGCAGGGGAATGAAATGTTTGGAAACATTTTACGATGTTGAGCCAGCCACCAACAAAGTAGAGCAGCCGGATGTGGTCAGGACCGCAAGATAATTTTGTTCTGTAACCCCCTGGGGCTAAGGGGGTTTTTCAAGAATACTCCCCCAGTATCCCTGCTTGTCGTAAAAGGCGACTAAAAGGGTTGGCGGAGGGTTTGTGCCCCTCCCCAGAAAATAACTAACTAAAAAATCAAACAAGAAGCCTCGGACAAGGACTGACCTAACGATGACGACCCAGGACTGGGCAAAGGGCTTGGTAATGGCTACATGGGAGGTAAGAGGAGCGAATGATGAGGTGAAAGAGAGAGAGATTGTCCAGGTCCTTGAGGGTGCGAAAGTGGATGTATGTGGAATAACTGAAACAAAATGGAGGGGAGAAAGTGTGAGAGAATGGGAGATTGGATGGGGTATATGTGCAGGAGTAGGTGAGAATGAGAGGGCAAAGGAAGGAGTATGTATAGTTGTGAGTAAAAGATGGATGAAGAGCATAAGATAGTGTGGATCAGTTGGGTCAAGGATTGTGTGGGTAAAGTTGAAAGTTGGAATACAAATGTGGGTGATTGTGTGTGTGTATGCGCCAACGCAAGATCGTGCTAGCAGAGTGAGAGAAGAGTTCCGGACAAATGTGGAAGTGTGCATGGAAAAATTTGGAAGGAATGAGAGAGTGTTTTTCATCAGTGATATGAATGTCAAAGTAGGGAATGTGAAGGTGGATGGAATAGTTGGTGAGTGGGGTGTGCCTGTTTAGATGGATGAGAATGTCAGTGCGTTAGTGGACATTTGTGCTGGGAGGGGGTTGGTGATAGCCAATACCCTCTTCAGGCATAAAATGATCCACAGGTATACATGGCGAGTGATGAGAAGGGTGGGTGGTGAACTGAATGAAAGGAAGGCAATGATTGATTATGTGTGTGTGGATGAAAGGATGCGAAGATGTGTAATGGATGCAAGGGCTTATAGAGGTTGGGGGAGTGGACTTTCTGACCACTACTTGGTGGTGGCCAGAATTAGGATCCAAGTAAGGAGGAGGAATAGAAGAAGGGAAAGACGAGAGGAAGGAGTAGTTGCAAGGAGAGTGGAAAGGTTACAAGAGGATGAGAAAAAGGCAGAGTATAAGAGAGAAGTGGAGGAACGATTGGGCAAATATGAATTGGAGCAGATGGGGGATGTGGAAGGTGTGTGCAGGATATTTATAGAGGAAATATGTGCAGCACATGATGTGGTTTGTGTGAGGAAGAGAAGACGGAGGGGGGTGCAAGGAACAGCGTGGTGGACTGAAGAGGTGAGACAGGCTGTGGCACAAAAGAAGAAAGCATACAATGAATGGACGAGATATAGGGGCGTGGAACAAGTTGAGAGGCGGAAGAGAGAGTTATATGTAGAGAGAGGTGAAAAGACTAGTAAGAGAGAGTAAGAAGAGAGTGGATGAGGAATTTGGAAGGAATTTGAGTGTAAAGTGGAGGGACTGTAAGAAAATGTTCTGGAAAGAGGTGAAGAGAGTAAGACAGGGTGGAAGTGATTTTAGCAGGGGAGTGAAAGATAATAATGGTAGATTACTAGTGGAGAAGGGAGAAAAAGTGAGCAGATGGAGAGAACACTTTAAGGAATTGTTGAACATACAGGATGGAAGTAATGCGAGTATAAGTGGCTGGGGAATGGCTGGGAGAATGAGGGAGGTGAGAAGACAGGAAGAAATCAGTAGGATAGAAGTTGTGGAAGCAATGAAGAAGTTAACCCACGGCGTCCCGTCGACGTACTTCCACGTCCTCACGTTATGTCACTGTCCATCCCGTTGACGTACTTCAACGTCCTGCAATTGCAAGGTTCATAATTTCCACAATTTTCAAAATTCGCGTGAGATTTTCGATTCGCCCACGTACTCAAGCCTCCCCTACCTGCCCCCAGGCGGGCAGCGTCCCAGACCCCGCGTGACCTGCACTCGCCCTTGTCTCGATCACTCACCTGTTAGCAGTGACCCAGGTCAGACATGGCGCGTAAAGGTCTCTCAGACGACGAAATACAATCCGCCCTGGATGCCTTCACTGGAGATAGTGATTCTCCACTTGATGATGATGTGGTGGATCAAGATTATGTGCAGCCTGAGGAGGAAATAACAAGCAGTGATGAGGAGGTCCCTTCGCCCCGGAAAAAGCGGTATGTCACGTATCGTAAGGCAAAGGAAGGCCAGCCTGCACCCAAAACACCTGCATGGACCTCTCTCCATCCCCTAGAGAGAGATTCTGATGAGGACGAGGATGAGGACGATGACGATGACGGCGGCTTAGGACGTGATGTTGTCTCGTGGTTGGGGAAGGAAAAAATCTCACCCCGAGGATCAGAAGGAGGGGCGAGAAGGCAAATAAAGTATGGCCTAGTGTTTCATCTGGGGAAGGCGAAAGTGGTGTGGTGGGAGTGCGGGGTGAAAGGGAAGTGGTGTGAGGGAGGCAGCACGAGCACGTGGTGCACGTAGGCCTAGGGGAGAGGAGGTGGAGCCACTCCCCAGCACGTCTTTCGCCATACAATATTCCCAAACTTCCTCCACACAGCCCCAGGATGTGGGGAAAGGAAGGAAAGGGAAGGGAAAGGGTAAAGGAAAAGGGAGAGGGAAGAGAAGTGCGAGTGATGAAAGGCGCCGCTCTCCACCTCCCCCACCACCACCAATGTTGCGTTGTGCCTTCAGCCATGTTTCAGAGAGTACCATAACTTCCTACACTACTGAAACTGTGTGGGATGGCGATATGACGCTCAGTATAATGGTAAGGCCAGTCAGTATGTGCTAAGTCTTATATAAACTTGAAACGGGTGTAATGTTTGCAGGAAAGTAATGTATAAGTTGAGAAATAGTGTAAGTTGAACGAAGTGATATGAAAACTACACCCACTGTATAAATCTGCGAAAATATGATGCTCAGTATAACACTCTGGTCAGTAAATATGTGATAGCAAGAATATAAAGTGGAAACGGGTGTAATGTTAGCATGAATAAAACGTATAAGTTGAAAAATAGTGTAAGTTGTAATAATTGATGTCACGAGTACACCCACTGTGTAAATCTGTGAAAATATTATGCTCAGTAGAACATTCTGGTCAGTAAGTATGTGATAGGAATTATATAAAGTGGAATTTGTTGTAATGTTAGTAGTAAAGTAATTTATAAGTTGAATACTAGTGTAAGATGAAACAAATGATATCGCGATAACACTCACTGTGTAAGTACGCGCTAATATGACGCTCAGTTGAATCGTAAGGTCTGAAATTATGTGATATCAATTATATCAAGTGTAAACAAGTGCAATGTTAGTGGAGAATTATTATATAAGTACAAAAATAGGTTGTAAGTTGAAATAGTAGTCATAGCGACTTCACCGTGTGTGTTATTATGTGCTATTATTACGCTAAATATTTACGTAAGGCCTGAAATTATCTCAAAACAGTTCTATAAAGTTGAAAAGTGTATAATGTTATTAGGGAAGTATTATATAAGTAGAAAAAACACAATACGAGTTAAAACAACAGTCACAGCGAGTTCACTCACTACGTAAATAAGCGCTAACATTACGCTAAATGTTATCGAAAGGCCTGTGAATACGTAAAAACAGTTCAATAAAATGTAAAATGGTATAATGTTATTGTAGAAGTATTATGTAAGTAAAAAAAATGATATGTATCATGATTTTCGAATGTTAGCGATTCATCGTGACCAGTCTGCCCGATTTTGCTCGTTTCGCACGATGGTACAATGCTTATTTCAGCTCTATTTTTGTATAAAATCCAATTTACTCTTTTATCACATGTTTTTATGTTTGTAATAAATACATATCTACTTACTTTCATTGGTTTCCCAGACTTATAATACCATAGAAAACGTTAGAGGCTCAGACCACCTACAGAGAACACGGTGCCAGGTGTGACCAAGGCATACCTGTTTAAGGCAATTATGGACCCTGGGGAACAATTTCTTTGTGACTGACCATTGTTTCTGACCAAAAGCAAAAGTTTTAGCAAAAAAAAATTTGGGTCCAAAAATGGTCGGGATTGGGGGGTACCATTGGTGAGAAAGTGGTCGGGACGGGGCGGGTTAAATTGGGGAAAGCCCCAGGAATTGATGGAGTGTGTGGTGAAATGCTGAAGCATGGGGGAGAGATAGTAGTAGAATGGATGTGGAAGATGTGCAGATTGGCCTGGGAGGAAGGTAGAGTCCCGGAGGATTGGAAGTCAGGTATAATCATTCCCTTGTACAAAGGAAAAGGGGAAAAAGAAGTGTGTTGTAATCATAGGGGCATTTGTCTTCTTAGTTTAATAGGAAAAGTGTATGGTAGGACACTTATTGACAGAGTTAGAGAAAGAACAGAGGAATTACCGTAGTTGGAGAAGAACAGGGAGGCTTTAGGAAGGGAAGAGGTTGTGTAGATCGGATATTCATTCTTAGATCTTTAGTGGAAAAGTTTCTAGAGAAGGGAAAGAAGTTGTATGTGGCTTTCATGGATTTGGAGAAAGCATATGACAGGGTGGATAGACAGGGATTGTGGAAAGTATTAAGAATATATGGAGTAGATGGGAAGTTGTTGAATGCTGTGAAGAGTATGTATGATGGTGCTAAGGCTGCAGTGCGTGTGGATGGTGAACTAAGTGAATTTTTCTCTTTAAAGGTTGGGTTGAAACAAGGATGTGTCATGTCTCCATGGTTGTTCAATCTGTACATGGATGGGGTAATAAAAGAGGTACAAGGTAGGGTAGTGGATGTTGGAGTGGCCCTGGTGAGAGAGGGTAGTGTTTGGAAACTCCCTGTACTGTTGTTTGCAGATGATTCTGTGTTGTTGAGTGAAGACGAAGGGGAGCTGCAAGGCTTGGTGGATGAGTTTGGAAGAGTGTGTAAGAAACGGAATCTAAAGGTGAATGTAGGGAAGAGTAAAGTGATGGTCTCTGAGACAGGTGAAGTCAGTGAATGTACAGCCAGGTTGGATGGTGAGGAATTGGATAATGTGAGTACATTTAAGTACTTGGGTAGTGTGATGAGTAAGGATGGAGGTTTGGAGGGTGAAGTGCTTGAAAGGGTACAGCAGGGAAGAAAGGTTGCTGGTTCTTTAAAAGCAGTGATAAGAAACAGGGAAGTGAACATGGAAGTGAAAAAGTTACTACATAACAGTATTGTGATACCAACTCTAACGCACGGAAGTGAAGCTTGGACGTTGTTGGAAGGACACAAGTCAAGAGTGAGAGCAGTGGAAATGAGTTATTTAAGAGGAGCCTGTGCAGTCACATTGAGAGACAGGCTGACGAATGAGGATATAAAGGAGCGTTGTGGTGTGGATGTGGATGTGATAGGAAGCATTATGAGGAACACACTGAGGTGGTTTGGCCATGTGGAGAGGATGGAGGGTGAGAGACTGACGAAGAGAGTGTATGTGAGTGAGGTGGAGGGGGGGAAGAGGGAGGGGGAGGCCGAGGATGAGCTGGAGGGTTGGGATGGAGAGGTATATGAGAGAGGGGGGTGTGAGTTGGGAGCAGGGCAGTGAAATGGCGGGGGACAGGGTGACGTGGAGGCATTTGTTTGTGGCCAGGGAGGGGGAGGCCGAGGATGAGCTGGAGGGTTGGGGTGGAGAGGTATATGAGAGAGGGGGGGGGTGAGTTGGGAGCAGGGCAGTGAAATGGCGGGGGACAGGGTGACGTGGAGGCCATTTGTTTGTGGCCACCCCAAACGGGATTGAGGGGTCTGGCAATAGATAGATAGATAGAACTTGTAATAATCTTTTTAATAGAGCAGGAGGTGTCATTTTTTACGAGAATCATCGGAAATATTACCCTCTGGGGGTAGGGGGGTTTCAAGAATACTACCCCAGTATCCCTGCTTGTCGTACGAGGCGAGTAAAAGGGTTGGTGGTGGGTTAGTGCCCCACCCCGTAAAAAGAACTAACTAAAAAAGCAAATAAAACGCCTCGGACCCAGACGGACCATACGTTGACGACTAAGGAACGGACAAAGGACATTCTGAGGGTGGGAACATGGAATGTGAGAGGAGTGAATGATGAAGTGAAAGAGAGAGAGATTGTCCAGGTGCTTGAGGATGCAAAAGTGGATATATGTGGATTGACTGAAACTAAATGGTAAGGTGAAAGGATGAGACAATGGGAATACGGTGTAGGTATATGTGCGGGAGTCAGTGAGAATGAGAGGGCAAGAGAGGGAGTATGTCTGATGATAAGCAAGAAGTGGAAGGAGAATATAAGAGAGTATGGAACAGTGGGTGCAAGGATTGTATGGATGAGGATGAAAGTAGGTATACAAGCATGGGCGATTGTATGTGTGTATGCTCCAACAGAGGATCAAGTGGCAAGAGTGAAAGATGAGTTTTGGGCCAGAGTAGAAGCATGTATGGACAAGTTTGAGAGGAGCGAGAGAGTGCTGTTGATTGGAGACATGAATGGCAAAGTTGGGAATGTACGAGTGGATGGAGTGGTTGGTCAGTAGGGTGTGCCAGCTGAAGTAGATGGGAATGGTAGTGCTTTGGTGGACATCTGTGCTGATAAGGGGTTGGCAATAGCCAACACCTACTTTCGTCATAAGATGATCCACCGGTATACATGCAGAGTAATGAGGAGGATGGATGGTGAACTTGTTGAACGAAAGGCAATGATAGACTACGTGTGTGTGGATGAGCGAATGAGAAGACAAGTGTTGGATGCAAGGGTGTGGAGAGGGTGGGGGAATGGAGTCTCGGACCATCAATTAGTGATGACCAAGGTAGAGCTGCAAAAGAAAGTGGTTGAGGAGACGAAGGGGAAGACAGGAGGAAGCAGCTCCTGTGAGAAGAGTGGAGAAATTGCAAGATAGTGAGAAAATGACAGAGTATAAGAGCATAGTGGAAGAAAGATTGGGAAGGTATGAGCTAGAGCAGATGGAAGGGGTGGAAGACGTATGTAAGATATTCACGGAAGAGATAAGCGCAGCGTGTGAGGCGGTTTGTGGAGTGAGGAGGAGATGCGAGGGTGTGCAAGGGACAGCATGGTGGAATGATGAGGTGAAACAAGCTGTGGAACAAAAGAAGAAGGCATATGGTGAATGGTTGGCGAGTAGAGGTAGGGGAGAAGATGAGAGAGAGAAGAGAGAGGTATATGTGAGCAGGAGAAGGGAGGTTAAGAGACTGGTGAAGGAGAGTAAGAAGAAAGTGGATGAAGAGTTTGGGAGGAATCTGAGTGTGAAATGGAGGGAGAGTAAGAAATTGTTTTGGAAGGAGGTAAAGAAAGTAAGGCAGTGTGAAAGGGGAAATAGTAGGGGAGTGAAAGATAGGAATAATAGATTGTTGGTGGAGAAGAGAGAGAAATTGAGGAGATGGAAGGAGCACTTTGAGGATTTGTTGAATGTAGAGAGTGAGAGCAGTGTGAGTATAAGTGGTTGGGGAATGGCTGGGAGAAGAAGAGATGAGAGGAGGGAGGAAGAGATCAGTAGGTCGGAAGTAGTGGAAGCGATGAAGAAGATTAAGCTGGGAAAGGCCCCAGGAATTGATGGAGTGTGTGGTGAAATGCTTAGGTATGGGGGTGAGATTGTTGTGGAGTGGTTATGGAAGTTGTGTAGATTGGCTTGGGAAGAGGGAAGGGTTCCAGAGGACTGGAAATCAGGTATAATTGTCCCTCTGTACAAAGGAAAAGGGGAGAGAGAAGTATGTGGTAACCATAGGGGTATTTGCCTTCTTAGTGTGACTGGTAAAATATATGGTAGAATACTCATTGATAGGGTTAGGCATATGACAGAGGAGCTAGTTGGAGAAGAACAAGGGGGATTTAGGAAGAAAAAGGGTGTGTAGATCAGATATTTGTTCTAAGATGTTTAGTGGAGAAGTATCTAGAGAAGGGAAGGAAAGTGTATGTTGCCTTCATGGACTTGGAGAAAGCTTATGACAATAGATAGGCAAGGTATGTGGAAGGTATTAAGAATATATGGAGTGGAGGGGAAATTGTTGAGTGCTGTGAAGAGTATGTACGAGGGAGCTAGGGCTACGGTGCGAGTGGATGGTGAGCTGAGTGAGTTCTTTGATCTCAATGTGGGACTGAAACAGGAGTGTGTGATGTCTCCATGGCTGTTTAATATATATATGGATGGGGTTGTAAAGGAGGTGCAAGGTAGGGCAGTGGATGTGGGGGTGGCCCTAATGAATGAGGGTGAGATTTGGAAGCTTCCGGTGTTGCTGTTTGCTGATGATACAGTATTGTTGAGTGAAGATGAATGGGAGTTGCAAGGTTTGGTGAATGAATTTGGGACAGTGTGTAGGAGGAGGAAGCTGAAAGTTAATGTAAACAAAAGTAAAGTTATGGTGTTTGAGAGGAATGAAGTCACAGTGTGTGCAGTGAGGTTGGATGGTGAGGATATGGAGAATGTGAGTGCATTCAAGTACTTGGGTAGTGTAATGAGTAAGGATGGAACTTTGGGGGATGAAGTACGTGAAAGGGTACAGCAGGGAAGAAAGGTTGTTGGTACACTGAAAGCAGTGATGAGAAATAGGGAGGTGAGTATGGAAGTTAAGAAGTCACTGCATGATGGTATTGTGATCCCTACCCTGACGTATGGAAGCGAGGCGTGGACCTTGCAAGAGGGGAACAAGTCAAGAGTGAGAGCGGTGGAAATGAGTTACTTGAGAGGAGCATGTGGAGTGACGTGGAGGGACAGGTTGACGAATGAAGAAGTGAAGGAACGTTGTGGGGTAGATGTGGATGTGGTTGAAAAGATTAGGAGAAATACACTGAGGTGGTTTGGACATGTAGAGAGAATGGAGAATGAAAGACTGACTAAGAGGGTGTATGTAGGTGAGGTGGAGGGAGGGAGAGGGAGGGGGTAGACCGAGGATGAGGTGGAGGGATGGAGTTGAGAGGTATATGAGGGAGGGGGGGTGAGGTGGGGGGAGGGGAGTCAAATGGTGGGTGACTGACTTGGAGGCGTTTTGTCTGCGGCCACCCTTTGCGGGATTAGGGCGTCGGGCTATAGATAGATAGATAGATAGATCGAAAATAAATTCTCTACAACTTTCTCTCAACAAACATTGACAAAATATTTAAATATCTGTGAGAAATAAGTGTTGAATAAATGAGTGAACGATAAAATATTGTAATTTATTTATTCATTTTTTTGTTATTAGGAAGATCATTTATTCATAATATGGAGCAATTTCATAACAGTACAGTTAAATATAAGGGCAGGGAAGAAAGGTGAATGGAAACATTTTCCAATGTCGCTCACATCGCTGAGCGAGGGGTGTGTGGCACATAAGGCCTGGGCCAGCCCGTGGGGATCACACGGTACTTGTAGGTGGTTCGAAGCAGGCTGCGTCGAAAGAGTTCAGGAGGGTTAAAAAAGATTTCCTGTTGTAACATGCTGTTTTCTTGCATGAATTCTAACAATTAACTATCAGATATTGTGTTGGTATGAATTATTAATATATATCACCTGTGTATTGCCCTAGTCTTTTTAGTGAATACCCCACTGCTAATTCTATTGTAATGGTATATATATATATATATATATATATATATATATATATATATATATATATATATATATATATATATATATATATATATATATATATATATATATATACATATATATCACCGCTAGCCACCAGTGTATTGTTATAGAATTTTAATTATATCTCACTCTTATGACACCAGAGTAATGTTACGATGATTCTGATCCCACGAAAACTTTGATGTCTCTACAATCTCTCCTCTTACAACAATTTCTTTTATCACTGCTTAACGTTGGAGTGTAAATCACCAGGATGCGCACTGAATTTAAAGTTGGGGTTATAATGGTGTCAGATGGTAAAGGGAATTTAGTAACCGGTGAAGTTTCTATGCCGGTTCTAGTTGTCCTTGTTCAATTCAAGGTTGTATTAGAATTTATGGAGGATGGGAGGTGTGGTAGCGTGATATTCTTTATGGCTAGCCGTCACTGTATTGACCTTGAGCATAACACTTTTCACTTACCAACGTGGCTGCCATTAAATTACCGAGCCTGTTTCTACTGTAAAGCCAAAACAAACTGGGGTGTTTTAATCCCCTTACTCCGAAAGAAATACCAATGAATATCCGACTTCTGTACAAACTGTAGGATCAGATATCATACTGAACGGGTTAGCATAAATTTTAGGTAGGCTTCGGTTCTTGAGGTGTTATTCCCCTTTAGTACACCTTGCGGGCCGCCCCGTACATAGCCATCAAAGAAGAGTAGTTGGAAACCCAAATCTAAAGAGTATTGCATTGATTTTAATCATACCCAAAATTAGATGAATGCTTAAATCTATACACTCACTTCCCTAGTTGACACTGTTCTGCTAACACTTGAAACAGAAAGACCAGACGAGTCATGAGTGGAAGTCGTTCTCCTTGGTCACTGTGGGACTCGAGAAGGGACGATACTAAAACGATATAAAGACCACTTACTCAATAATACATCCTCCACCACTCTCCAACAATAACTCTTTCACATCAATGGTGAGACTTAACCATAACACTCTGCTCAATTAATGGTAAGACCCAAAAATGACCTAACTTAATACTTACACAACTTCCGAGAATTAGATTACCATTATAGACTAATGAAATACACTTCGATTACATTATTTCCCTTGTGACTTATAATACAGAAAACTCCCCGGACTTAGGTTAACCCACCGCGTGCCAGTGCCGTTTTTAAACAGTCTGACATAATTCCACAGCTAGTGCCAGTGCTGTTTTAAAATGTTTTAAAATAAAAAACTTCACTGTGACCGCATTTTTCAAGATTCGCTGGTAAAAATTGGCAGGCATGTAAGGTAACTGTTCCTTTATCATCCCCCAGGCTGTCAGGGCCATACACTCACTTGCTCCCCCCCTCACGCTCGGTCTGCCTCACTTTGCCTGTGTGCCGCACCCAGTGCCATACATAGTGAAGGCATTTTGTAAATATTTTCGTGTAAATGTAAGGTGTAAATATTTTCTTGTAAGTGTAAGGACTATATAGTAAAGTCAAGTTATAAATACCTTCTTGTAAGTGCCAGGACTGTACGTAATGAAGTCAGGTTGTACCTATCTTCAAGTAAGTGTAAGATAATGCATTCACAGTGAGAAAGACACGCAAATTGTGATAGATGCTGAAGTAATAAGTAACCTGAAAAGTGTACTGAACATTGCTATATCTTCCCAGCATAAATACCTGAGCATACCTTACATAGAAAACGGCTTTCTCTCACGTACGTGGTGAGCGTGAGAGAGCGGCTATACCTGTACACCAATATGCAGGACTCAATAAAACTAATTTCCGAGTCTCGGTGAGCATTTTGATGGCGAAATTCGTTGTTTCCACATCAAAATCTCTAATCTTTCAGCCAAAAAAGAAAAAGGTCGAAAAATGGCTGGGACTGGGGTGACCCAAACGGCTAAAAATAGCTGGCATTCAGTGGGTTAAGGTACACTGATTAAGATCTTTGCCTAACACAATGAATGGAGGTGGGGGAGAAAGTGTATGGTCTGTGTGGTGATGCGTTTGGCAGAGTAAGACTTGATTTGATGTTAAAATCTGTGGATCAGACGAAAAGCAGTGGTTGAGTCACACAAGAACTTTGCTATTGAACACACTATTAATCACTCTATTCTCTATAACTTTTAATTTGGAATCAACGGACGGGGGGAATTATGAGACTTTAACACTAACCTGTGGATCAGATGAAAAGCAGTGGTTGAGTCACGCACACAAAACGTGCCCTGCCCTTATATAAGCCGGGAGAAGTGGTCGAATTGCATTCGAGGATGTTAACTTCCGGTCACAGCTTTCACGTTAACAAGTATGTCTCGCATTACCCTTTTGGTAATTGACTTCTTTAGGGCTTATCGTATCTCAAGAAGATTACACGACGATGGGGGATATTTGAGCAGTATCGATAATGATCACATCATTTAATATCAAGTCTTCGTAATGATGTTCAGATGCTATTTGTCAGTTAACTCAGCGTGGGAATGTACAACGATCGATATTTCAAGGTAACTAAACATAGAATATTATGGACTGTTTCTTCCCCTTCTGGCACTTTCTTAATTAGCATCTCTATCACTAAAATGGATTGAGACCGAAAGATATCTTTAAATTTACTCAATTAAGAGGTTATGAAGACTAAACCAATTTAAATGTTCGCCAAACTCCGCTACCCGCATGTTTTATAGAGGGGAGGAGGGAGTGTGGTCGGCTGATGTAATACTTAATGCAAATTCCATAATACACAGATGTTCCCTTCTAACTTATCTCTACGATGTAAAAATCATTCTTATATTATACTCATAGTACACTTATACTACAGTAGATTATAATCATTCACACTTATACTAAATTGTTCTTAATTACTAAATTACAACTATCTTACATCTAAGTTTCATTTATATTACGTCTTCAGTTAACTTACTGGGACTACATGGGTCCTTCCTCTGGGAAGCAAACTTTCACCATCAGAGTCTTTTCAACACAAGCACTAATACACGTTCCAAGGATGCGTGTGTGGACTGGACAGACTTACCAACATGACTGAGAGTCCACTTTTAAACACACCTTACCTTGACACTCTCCTCACATTAAGTGGCACCTGTCAGTCCACATAATACACTGCATACCCTCGGGGGTCGCAACACGTCACTAATGAATTTAGTACACAAAACAATATATATGTATCCAGTGGTAAAGAGACACCCCAGTTAACCTTCTGCCTGAGAAGTGGCATAGTCACCCAGCTGGGTCGACTCGTACACTCGTTGCCAAGATCGTCCCAGGGTCACTTCCCATTCACACTCACTGTCACTCAGTCTTACTCACACTTCTTCCATTTGATACTTTCGTTTCCAGCCATCCAACTGGTGATTGACGAGCACTTGACAGATCCTGAAGTCGTGACCACACTCTAGTCTGTGTCAACTGTAATGTGAGGGGTAGATGCGTCCTGCCCCCTTGAAGTAGAGCTCTTGTAGTATCTCCACTGAAATGGGCTGAGCCCATCTCAATCTCTTTCTTTCTCCCTGAAACCTTAGCTCCTCGCAATCAATTTTCATCCAGGCCGACCTGCACACACTTCCTTATCTATTCCATTAACCGTTACACTCTTTAGCCCTCACAGATTTATCAACAATCCTCAATGAGTCGGCGAGGAGGCCGTCTTTCACGGGGTGGTAATTGTTCATCTACCGGGTCAGGCGTAAAGGCACTTTTTAGAGGTTCTAACAGCCACTCTTCACTACCATGATAAGGTTTCACCTGTCCTGAAGCTCTGTGTATTCGATTTCCAGTAAAGACATTCTCCACTATATATACACCTCCGTCCAACAACATTTCCACTACACGGTAGGTAGGCTACCATCCCACTTCACATTTAACTTCCGACACGTACCTGGCACCACTGTTTCCTTTTTGACCCACACCAAGCTCACACCGACAGTCTGATTCTTCCTTCTCCTATTTGCCAAGTCTCGGTACCGGCATGCTATCTTTTTCTGGTGGGTTTCCCTGATGAGAGTGTGCACAATGGCCAACTCGTCTTCTTTGCCGTCGATCAAGGGAAGTCGTGCATTCACCAGTCTGGGAGGATGGCGGGAGAAGAACACAAAGTATGGCTGCTGTTCCATTGAGGTGTGAATAGCCTGATTCATGACAATCTGACATGGTTGGAGCAGTTGGGGCCAACAAAGGGGGTGTCCTTGATGTAAGGCAAGAGGACTGACTTGAGGGTATGGTGCATCCTCTCTGTGATACCGTTGCCTTGAGGATGGTAAGGGCTCGTTTAGTATAAGGTGATTAATTTGATGTTGCTGGCAGAATTTCTGTAAGTCTCTACTGGTGAATTCACCTCCATTATCCAGGACAATATTGTGAAGTGATCCTTAATCTGCCACGTATTGCCAAAGTTTGTCTGTTATGTGTGTAGAGTGTTTGTTCTTTAGGGGGAAGAACCTAACAAAGCAACTGTAATGGTCTATTACTGTAGGGATATATCGGTAACACTGGATTCCTTCAACCATATCAGGAAGATCAATTCCAATCCTCTCCAATAGCTTATGCACTGCAGGCAGTTCTTTCCACTGTTGCTGCAGTCCAGTGTCCCCATTGAATCTTTGACAAGTAATGCACTTTTTAACATATTCACATACATCAACCTTGAGATTCTGCAGAGTGTAACTCTGCCTTCTTGACACTTTTCTTTTGCCCAAGATGACCTGACAATTCATGTGTGTGTTGGAGTGCTTGTTTAACTAACACACGAGGGACTATGAGACTGTAATGCAGGCTTCCATCTGCCTTCTCTCTCACAAAATATAGAACTTCATCTACGAGAGCCAACTGATATAAAGTAGCCTTGGGCAGTCGTCTGGTCTGGACTGCTCCACCCTCAAAATATCGCGCTAGTTTTTCCCACATGGGTTCATCTTTTTGGCGGGCCTTCATTTGTTCTTGATCTAACCCAAGCCAGGTGGCTTCAGGTGGACGGACTACTACTCGAACTGGGCGTGACACCTGGTCCGCTACAAAGTTGTTCTTACCTTTGAAGTACTGGATGTTATAATTATACTCTCGCATTTCTAGTATCCACTGGTTCATTCAAGGTGATTTAGTCTTGCGTTTGAATATACTAGTGAGAGGTTGGTGGTCAGTTATTTCGGTGAAATGGGCACCCCACAGATAACTATGGAAAATACGACATGCAAGAACTACAGCTAGGGCCTCTTTTTTCTGTCACTGAATAAAGAGTCTCACAGGGGTTCAACTTTTTAGAGAAATACCCGACTGGTTTGTTAGTCCCGTCTGATTGAATCTGACTCAGGACTCCGCCAACGTGGGTGTTACTGGCGTCGGTGGTAAGAATGAATGGTTGTTCTATCTGAGCTTTAACCAAGACAGGGGTGTTGATGAGACAAGATTTTAGATGTTCAAAGGCTTTCTGACATTTGTCCGTCCAAATAAATGTTACTCGAGATTTAGTTAGGTTGGTGAGAGGCACAGCAATTCTAGCAAAGGAGGGGTTATGCTTTCTATAGAAACCACACATGCCTAGGAAACAACGTATTTCTTTCACTGTAGTAGGTGCTTTAATCTTCGTGATCACCTCTACGTTCTTCGGGTCGGGTTTACTTCCATCTGCTGAGATTTTGTGACCCATAAAAGTAACCTATTCAAGACCAAATGTACACTTAGTAAGATTTAGTTTTACTCCATTTTCAGTGAGTAGTTGGAAAAGTTGCCTCAGGCGATCTGGTAAAGTAGGAAAGTCATAAGCCCAAAGAATCAAGTCATCCAGGTAATTTCTGACCCATCCTTTCTGCAGGAGTGGCGTAAGTACTGAAGCCATCCGCCTGGAAAAGATCGCAGGGGAGCAGTTAAGACCAAATGGGAGCCGTCTGAATCTATACAAAGTAATTCCTTCACTGAAAGTAGTAAGGTCACGACTCTCTTCATCTAGCATGATTTGGAAGCAAGCTTCTCGCATGTTGAGGGTGACATAGTATTGATGACTGGCTGCTTGTTCCACTAATTCTTACAACTGAGGAAGAGGATAAATGTCAGTGGCGAGATGTTTGTTGACATGTCGGTAGTCTAAGCACATCCGTTTACTCCGATCGGGTTTATTCACTAGTACTATAGGTGATAACCAGGCCGTTGTTGATCGTTCTATGATCTCCTGATCTTCCATGTCTTGGAGCATGTCCGAAATAATCTGCTTGGTTTGTTCAGGGTAACGGTACATTGGTCCACAACTGGGCTGGGGATCAGCCACCTTAATATGTGTGGGGGGGGGGGACCACTGATAGTTCCTAACTCCTTCTCGTCAAGGATGAAAAGGGGGTCATGACTGAGTATTAACTGTAACAGGTCTTTATGTTAAGCCTTGGTGAGATGTGGCCAATTTTGCCTCTCAATGAGTTGTTTTAACCTCTGTTCACGCGTCCCGCTCTCTTTCACTTGATCGTTTTGTGGCAGCAAGTCATTATGGATTTGGGTGGTGGTGTTAATTTTGCAGAGGGGGTTGTCGATTTTCTCATAAGACCCAACAATCGTGCCCTTCTTAAATGTCTTTTCCTGCTTAGTGGCATTAGTGTTAGGTATATGGTGTTATCTGAACTTACTTGGACTAGATAGGAGTGACTGTTATGACTGAATTTGGCTTGCGGGTGAGCAATCAAATTAGTTCCTGAGTCTTCTCTTATATGGACGGGCACAAATTTGGACTGATAGGGATTAAGCCTTTCCACCGTAAGGAGATTAATTTGAGTGAAAAGTTGTGATGGATTCGTGACCACTACTGGGTTCAACTTTACTGTCTCGACTTTGTTCTTATTGCGAGGGATGTGATTTACTATATAAGAGGCGCCTTCCCATTCCATGACTCTTCTTTTGCCGTTCCAAATAAGGGGGGCTTGACTCAGTACGTCACACCCAAGGAGTAGGTCAGCGTTGATGTACGAGTGAGGTAATACCGGGAACCATTGTCTGTGAGTTTTTACATCACCGACCCCAATTTCAGTCCAAAGCATTCCTAAAATTCTTAAAGGGGCACCTGTGACTCCTTGTAGTCAAGGAGGGTTTCGCCGTGAATTTATTTCTCCTCCTACTCACTCGGCAGTCGATTCCCTTATTAGCGTGTAACTGCTGCCTGTATCAACTAGTGTCTTTATCACCTTCCCATTGGCAATGATACTAATGGTGGGAGAGGTATGACCACCAGCTAGTCATATTCTCAGACTAGGGTCCTGGGAAATGTTCGTGTTGGAGTTAGCCCGGGTTGAGGCTTCCTGCTGACGTCCAGGGCATCCGCGGTTTCTCTGACGACATCCGGGTCTGTGACAGTCAAAACAGTGACCGGGTGGGGGTTTCCGACAGCACTCTTGTAGAGTGTGGGATGTTGCTTGGCATTGACAACAATATTGTCAACGGGGAGTCCCCTGATCCCTCGTTTGCCTCTTACTCACACGTTCAAAGTTTGTTTTTACTTCCCGCACTTGGGCTTTCAGTTCTTCCATTTCATTCTCAGTTTCCACCATACTCATATTACTGGCCGGGCCTTCAGGAATGGAGGGAGTGGAACGTGCACCGGCTTTTACCCTGTTATTACTATTCTTCACCTGTACTGTGTTGACTTGAGGGATCTGCCTCTCTTCTAGTAACTGTCGTTCATGTTAAATACACAATGGGTACTCATCATCTAGAAATCCCTCCAGCTTCTCGCGTGAAGCGGCAGGTAAGCCATACCACAGCTTCTTTATTCGTCAGTCTCGATTAGGAAATTTCTCAATAGGGAACTTTGATTCAATTACTGCATGTTAACAAGTGAATCTATGGGTGAAAGCCTGGGGTGATTTTCCACAATCATAGTTCATCGCCTCCAACTCCTGCCACGCACGATCGACACTAACTTCTATTGCAAACTCTGTTCTAAGGAGATGTTTAAGTGTTAGCCAGGAGTCTGCTCGATGGTTTCTTTGATGGTTGTGTATAAATATGGCTAACTACGAACCGACCCTAATCTTAGTGATCTGCATGCAGGTGGAATCGTTTGCATCGCATTGCTCCACGAATTCAAAGAACATTTCTAATCTGGCCATTGCATCAAGTCATTGCAACTGGTGGAATTTCAGGACTGGAATATCCTGGGGCTTAGTGTGAACCTACTCCTTCAATCTCATGAACGAGTGAGGGTTTGAATGTGATGGTTGAAAAGGGTTGGCAGGGGGTAGTGAGGGCTCCATCTCTTCTAGCTCTCTCGCCATTCTATTCCTCACTGATCGCTCATCCTCCCTTTCCTCAGACTTAGATCTACAACTGGCAGTACCGCCCCTACTCTTAACGAAAAGAGGAAGGGGGAATCCACCTTCGACAATAGGGAGTATTCAGTGCTCCCTACAACTTCGTTATACAAGAGAATCTTTCGTCACTTATGGCTTATGCCCATTCACTTTCAGTCTCTGCGTCCTGCCTCACCACATGTCCCCTATTTACAGCCAACAATTTATCCTCCACCCTGCTCATACGATGATCTGAGAAAAATGTTTTTGCTCTCACTCCAGGGGCTCGATATACCCTTAGTTCTACACCTGAGATCTCCAACGATCGAGGAATCTGGCTATGGCCTACTAGAGATGGTTTTAGCATATTACCCCGTACATAGCCATCAAAGAAGGGTAGTTGGAAACCCAAATCTAAAGAGTATTGCATTGATTTTAACCATACCCAAAATCAGATGAATGCTTCCATAGACTCACTTCCCTAGTTGACATTGATCTAATAACACTTGAAACAGAAAGACCATACGAGTTGTGAGTGGATGTCGTTCTCCTTGGTCACTGAGGGACTCGAGAAGGGACGATACTAAAACGATATAAAGACCACTTAATAATATATCCTGCACCACTCTCCAACAATAACTCTTTCACATCAGTGGTGAGACTTAACCATAACACTCTGCTCAATTAATGGTAAGATCCAAAAATGACCTAACTTAATTAAGCTGACCAGAGTCCCGATTTTAGACGGGACAGTCCCGCTTTTTTGACATCTGTTCTGCTTTTTTAACTGTGACTTAAATTTCCCGCTTTTTAAGCAAATTATCTTAAATGTCCCGCTATTAGAAAATTAGTAAGCTTCTTTTATGAAATTATGATGAAATAGTAAAATTAAGCATAATCTAAACCAAATGAAATACCGAATTGTTAATATACAGTGTGTAATACTAACCGAAAACTTTGGTCGGCCCAGTCACCGTACCGCACGTGTGAGACTTTAGTGTTTGATGTGCAGCCTCCGGGTAAGGTGCAGGGCTGTATATATATATATACAGTATATATATATATATATATATATATATATATATATATATATATATACACACAAAAAGAGAATATATATATATATATATATATATATATATATATCTATATATATTTATATATATATATGTTTATACACTTTTTGTGTGTGTGTGTATATATATATATATATATATATATATATATATATACAATTTTTGTATATATATATATATATATATATATATATATATATATATATATACACGTGGCAGTGTCCCGCTATTAGCTCCAATAAGTCTGGTCACCTTAACTTAATACACAAATTCCGAGAATTAGGTAACCATTATAGAGTAATGAAATACACTTCGATTACAATATTTCCCTTGTGACTTATAATACAGAAAACTCCCCGACTTAGGTTAAGGTACAATGATTTAGGTCTTTGCCTAACACAATGAATGGGGGGGGGGGTATGGTATGTAAGTGTGGTGATGCGTTTGGCAAATTACGACTTAATTTGATGTTAAAATCTGTGGATCAGACGAAAAGCAGTGGTTGAGTCACACAAGAACTTTGCTATTGAACACACTATTAATCACTCTGTTCTCTACAACTTTTAATTTGGAATCAACGGATGGGGGGAATTATGAGACTTTAACACTAACCTGTGGATCAGACGAAAAGCAGTGGTTGAGTCACGCACACAAAACGTGCCCTGCCCTTATATAAGCCGGGAGAAGTGGTCGAATTGCATTCGAGGATGTTAACTTCCGGTTACAGCTTTCACGTTAACAAGTATGTCTCGCATTACCCTTTTGGTAATTGACTTCTTTAGGGCTTATCGTATCTCAAGAAGATTACACGACGATGGGGAATATTTGAGCAGTATCGATAATGATCACATCACTTATTATCAAGTCTTCGTAATGATGTTCAGATGCTATTTGTCAGTTAACTCAGCGTGGGAATGTACAACGATCGATATTTCGAGGTAACTAAACATAGAATATTATGGACTGTTTCTTCCCCTTCTGGCACTTTCTCAATTAGCATCTTTATCACTAAAATGGATCGAGACCAAAAGATATCTTTGAATTTACTCAATTAAGAGGCTATGAAGACTATGAAGATTAGAGGAGTAGACTGTGGCACCTGCCGAGCAGGGCAGTACTCCCAAGGTAGATGGAAAGCTCATGACAAGGAGAGCTGGAGCTCCCGTTTCATCAGCCCTCGGGACTAGGTCCTGACCATCCCCCTTTGTTGAACTTTTTCAGTGTCTCAGTAACACAGAGAGTAGGCCAGCATGCTCTCTAATACAAGTTTCTCTAACTGTCAACACCAAACTACATGCACAGTCTACACCACACTTCCTTTTCAAAATTTTGAAAAAAGGCGTCGAATAACGTAGCCTCGGAGTCCCCAGGGGGAGGGGAGGACCATAAATGCCCCCACCTTCTGCCCCTTTCCCGGTGACGACTCAAGATGCCTGGAACCACTGTCTGACACTCTTCTTCTTCATTTCTGCAGCATTCGTGGCCTTTCCTCTAACTTTCGCTCTGTTGAGCACCACCTCTTCTTCTCTAAACCTCACCTTTTTCTAACTGAGACTCAGCTGTCTGAGGCAACTGACAGCAGACCCTTTTCTGTATCCTCCTACTTTCTCTATACTCATTTCAAAGCCAAAGGTGGCTGTTGTGTATATGTACGCAACATTTTATCTTGCTCTCATGTTCCTGAACTCGATTCTTCTGAATTCTCTACACTCTGGCTTCGGCTTTCCTGTCATTCTCTGACTAAATATTTCTTTGCTGTTTACTTATCTCCTAATTCTACTGTTTATCAAAACTTCTTTGACTATCTTATTTCTACGATGGAACACATTCTATCCATTTCTTCTTTCTCTGAAATCTCCATTTTAGAAGATTTCAATGTTCACCACCATCTTTGGCTCCCCTCCCATTTCACTGATCCACCTGGTGAACAAGCCTACACCTTTTCTATCCTTAATTACCTAGAGCAGCTTGTACAGCACCCTATCCGTATCCCTGACCGCCTCGGAGAAAGCTCCAACATACTTGACCTCTTTCTTACAACTAATCCTTCTGCTTACACTGTTAATCTTTTCTCCCCATTGGGCTCCATTGATCACAAGCTTATCATCTTAACCTGTCCTATTGCTCCAGTACGGCCTGCGGACCCTCCAAAGAAACGTCGTCTGTGGCACTTTGGAGCTGAGGATTGGGAGGCCCTCAGGCAGTACTTCTTTGATTTTCCCTGGAATCATTATTGCTTCCATGGCCGGGAGCCAACTGGGTGTGCTTTGCGCATTACAGAGGTTCTCGGGCATGGAAGCTTACAATCCTTTCTCATATCCTTTGACTAATACAAGAAAGCCTTGGTTTAATCACGCTTGTTCTAATGCTGTCTGCAACAAGGAGAAGGCCTATAAAAGGTACCGGAGCCAACCCACCCCTGAATCACATCTTTTATACGTTTCTGCCCGGTATCGTGCTAAGTCTGTTCTTCGCTCTGCTAAAAATAATTTCATCCGTACAAAATGCTCTCAACTCTCTAACTCGAATTCTTCCCGCTCCTTCTGGCACCTTGCCAAAAACTTTTCGAACAACTTTACCTCATCATCCTTCCCTCCTCTTTTCTATTCTGATGGCTCTGTAGCTATTTCTTCTACTGATAAGGCAGATCTCTGCACTCAGACTTTCTCCTCCAATTCCACCTTAGACGATTCTGGTGCTGTTCCTCCATCACTTTCCCCCTCTGATTTCATCATGGGTAACATTAAAATTTCTTCAGCCATCACAGGCCTCAATACTAATAAGGCATATGGGTCTGATGAAGTCCCTCTTGTTGTTCTCAAGAACTGTGCTTCTGTGCTTACACCCTGCCTAGGCAAACTCTTTCTCCTTTGTCTGTCAACTTGTACCTTTCCTTCTTGCTGGAAGTTTGCTCTCGTTCAGCCAGTCCCAAAGAAGGGTTACCATTCCCAACCCTCTAACTATCGTCCAACTGCTTTAACATCCTGTATCTCAAAAGCTTTCGAGTCCATTCTTAATAGAAAAATTTTAAAGCATCTTTCCCATCACAACCCTCTTTCTGATCGTCAGTATGGGTTCCTTCAGGGACACTCCACAGGCGATCTTCTCACCTACCTTTCAGACTCCTGGTCATTCTCCGCTCGGGACTTTGGCGAAAGCTTTGTCATTGCACTTGACATCTCAAAGGCTTTCGATCGAGTCTGGCATAAATCTTTAATTTCCAAACTGCCCTCTTACGGTTTCTATCCTTCTCTCTGTGCCTTCATCGCTAGCTTCCTTTCTGGTCGTTCTATAGCCGCTGTTGTAGACGGCCATCGTTCTTCTCCTAGATCTATTATCAGTGGTGTTCCTCAGGGCTCTCTCCTATCACCAACTCTCTTTCTTTTATTCATCAATGACCTAAGCTGTACATCTAACCCTATCCACTTTTACGCTGATGATTCCACCCTTCACAATTCCATTCTATTTCAGTTACTACAACAAACAAGGGATGAGGCTATTGCACACCTAATGTCTGATTGGCTCGTATCACTGACTGGGGTTAAAATAATCTTGTTGTTTTTAATGCATCAAAGACTCAGTTTTTGCACCTATCGACCCGACAAAATCTTCAACAGGTACACCCACTACTGTTTAATGATATTCAGCTTAACCTGCATCATTGTTGAACGTGCTTGGGGTTTCATTTACTAGGGACTTATCTTGGAAAGATCATATTACATCTCTTGTAAAATCTGCTTCCAAGAGATTAAGTGTGCTAAGCCGACTCCATTCCTTTTTTACCCTCATACAATTGCTGATTCTATACAGGGGTTTTATCTTCCCCTGTGTGGAGTACAACTCTCATGTGTGGGGAGGCTCCCCACATACAGCTCTTCTCAATAGGGTGGAGTCAAAGGCTTTTCATCTCATTAATTCTCCCCCCTCTTACTGACTCCCTTCAGCCTCTGTCTCTTCACCGCACTGTTGCATCTTTATCTTTTTTCTATCGCTACTTCAGTGGTCACTGTTCCTCTGAAATGTCTCCACGCATTCCTCCACCTCTATGACGGGTGCATAGCACCCGTCTAGCAGCAAACTCTTATCCCTTTTCTGTCAAACTCTCTAATGCAAGAGTTAACCATTACTCCCAGTCCTTCATTTATGCAACGGGTCAACTCTGGAACTCTCTCCCTCTGTCTGTATTTCCTGCTTCCTATGATCTCCAGTCTTTCAAACGCAGCTTGTCCAGGCATCTCGAAATGAATGGATCTTGAATTTGGCTCTCTCTTGTATTTTGGTTTTCTCTTGGAAGGAACAGTTTTACGGGCTCGTTGCCTTTGGTTCCTTCTTCCTCACATAAAAAAAAAAAAAGTCATTTTAAATGTTCGCCAAACTCCGCTACCCGCGTGTATTATGAAGGGGAGGAGGGAGTGTGGTTGGCTGATGTAACAATGCAAATTACATAATACATAGATGTTCCCTTCTAACTTATCGACGTAAAAATCATTCTTATATTATACTTATAGTACACTTATACTAGATTATAATCATTCACACTTATACTAAATTGTTCTTAATTACTAAATTACGACTATCTTACATCTAAGTTACACTTATATTACATCTTAACCTAACTTATTGGCACTAGAATATTGTGCTCATAATTTTTCATGAACGTTATTTCTATGTTTAGGGGGTGAAATCAGCAAGGCTAATTGCCTCAGTTCTGGGTTTCATCATCTGATCAACAGCCAAGTGTTTACCGATGCAGTTCGTTGACATGGCAAGGCGGGAGCATAGAACTGAACATTGCACGTGCAATTAGTGCTACAGCTCCTATCTATATGCACATCTATAGAGAAAACGTAAGAGAAAGTCTGAGAAAGAAAATATTTTAGCTTAATTATTCCTGTTACTGTTGGAAAATTACCACAACGAAATTATGATGATAGATATATGTACAAACGCTCGCTCGCTCGTCACGCGCTAATATAGTGCACTTTACCGGTTTCTACAAACTGGGACTAGATGGAAGAACCACTTCCTACTGACTCTATAAAGGTATGATTGCTGTGTGCCATTTCCACATTGCCTACCATTTCTCTTCCTATGATTCTCCCCGAACCCCAGGTGAGCTCTCTCTCTCTCTCTCTCTCTCTCTCTCTCTCTCTCTCTCTCTCTCTCTCTCTCTCTCTCTATTAAGTTAAGAGACTTAGTCCTATTGACTGCAAGTCACTGTGGCTGAAAAAAATTATGGGTTTACAGCTTGAAGAGGAGAGGTTCCACAACCGCGACCTCCTTACCCTTTCATTGCCTAGTTCCATATGAGGGTCGCTTGCCTGAACTATGGATTTGCTCCAGGGACTGGCTAATTTGTGCTAGTTTTAGCCCCCTTTGATCTCTTTTAGGGAGGGTCTGCTGCTAGGTGGGCAGTGGAAGTAAACGAAATATTTTAAATATCCATTAGCCACGCTGTGTGCCAATGGCGTATTATCTGCATTTAGAATGATTAATATTAAATATAAGTAAACTTGGCAGTGCAGTGAAGGAGTTCATGGAAGCGAACAGTAGGGAAGGGGGTCTATTCTTAATGTACACACATCCGCACAAAGGAGATGCACTATAGTCTGGAACAGATCTACCCCAAACACAACTACCTGACGGTTTATTGCGTTTTATATGAGGTAGTATAAGACCATAATGTCTATTTTGTTGCACAAGGCCATATATGGTAAACAGAAATTGCCCTCTTTGACAACATCCGCCAACCAAAAGTGGTCGGACAGATCAATGTACAATTTATCTGAACTTAAAAGAATTTTGTGAAAACGGGCTGCGTGGGAAAAACACAATATGTTTAAATTTTAAGTGATCTAATAGCCTTCCATATTCGAAAAATAGTAACACTGATCAAAAAATGTCCCTTTAATAATATGTCGCCTGTTAGCAATAATACCATTAACCTGATACTAGTGGCATAATCACTCTACTGATAGCCGTAGATGATATTTATGCCGTGGGTAATGAATTTAACTGGCAGTATTCGCTATCAACTGGCTCCCCTTCACCGATACAGGAAAAATTTAATATAGATCGAGCCTATATTTAAATGTGTTCGGGCTCTAATTGGATGCGTCATGATACTTAGAGATGTTATCACTGATGCTGGTTGAAGTTGATGTTTTTCTAGTGAGAGCCGTAGGGGTATCACAGTAGCACCTTGAGGGCAATCTAACATAATTTAACTATCACTATAATCAGTAAAATGAATATTATATTTAAATAACGGTAATTGTATTATATATTCTTGCCTGACAACTCTCGATTTATGACTTTTAATCATAATTTAACCAGAACGGTGTGATATTATTTTAGTCTGCATGCTTTTAGATATCAATACAGGGTATTAACTGAGGCATTTCTATCCCTGTTCTGTATTTTGTCACTCCAATCCTGTTGTTGGAGAGAGAGAGAGAGAGAGAGAGAGAGAGAGAGAGAGAGAGAGAGATTTGTGGGTGAGTGCGATCATGTGAGACTGCAGAAAATTCGATTTTTTTTTTTTTTTTCAACCGATAACAGCTTCCCTCCATTCCCTTTTTTAAACTTCTAGACTGAGTTTAGTTACAAAGTTTGGTATAAACCTTTTTGGAAACGACATTAGCCGATTTGTAGGTAAAAACGAGGTACAATCGCTGACAGCATTCCTGTATCTCTTTTCCTCAGATAATTGTAAAACAGTCACAGTATTTTGAATATCTTGATGGACACGAAATATCGCATCACCGGGTTTCAAACGTCATTGTTCATTATCTCGCTGGTTTCAATAATAAATAGTATGATTGAGTATTTACGTCCATAACTACTGTATACCAAGTTCCGTTCATATAGCATGGTCTTACGGAAAATCATTGTGCACAAAACAATATACGTTATAATGCACAGTAATTTGGAACATTCTTGCGATGTTCCGCTTGAGATGCCTTCTGTAAACTGAATAAAATGGTCTGGTAGTGCCAGCAACAAAACAATAATGGGCAATTAAACCACAGGGTGCAATGGAGGCTGTTTCTTATCCCTTTGCCGAGAGTGACTTCCCTCAGTCCGAAGAAAATTGTCTAGTAGTGAAAATTACACACACACACACACACACATATATATATATATATATATATATATATATATATATATATATATATATATATATATATATATATATAGCTTTTAGCTGTAATATAAGTAAAGTAAATAGGGTGTCACTGTACTGAAAGATTAATGAAAATTACTTCTAATCCTTCCTCTACCAATCGTCACACTCAAGCTCAGACAAATGTAAGGGAAGGAGAAGAAAAAGAAGAAGAAAAAAAATGGTATAAGTACACGGCATGGGTGGTGTCAATGTGTTAACAAAAGAAAAAATCATTGCTTCCTTTAGTGGGAAAAGACGGACTCAAAAGGCTGCTTTATATTCAGAAAAAAGATCAAAGCAATGTTCTAGTCCATATTATATTCAGTGTATCTACAAGAACACTCTACTTATGCATATACACAAAAACCGAAATTCACTCCAATACTTGAACAAGCAAAATGGAGCAAGCGATCAAGGACGCAGATAATCCAAAAGGGATCTTTAGCACTGTCTTTAAGGGGTCCGTCTACAACCTAAATGGGCCTAGGAAATCGGTTTTTGGTTTTCACCACTAGTGGCTTGTTGAACTCATATATTTTCCGTTCCCGGCGCAAAAAAAAAAAAAAAAAAGGCCTAACTCCCTTATAAATGGCTTATTTTGCCCAAAAACAATATACGTATGCTACTCACTATGGCGTGAGTGACGAAAAGTCGCAATATTTACGACTTTTCGTCGCTCACGCCGTACCTGAGGAGTGTAGGGAAAAATACCTTGTGTTTGCCATTCTCGGTTTTCTTTGATACAGTGTATGCTAGGAAAACCACCAAAACAGTACAATTTACGGGTACACGATTTTATTCCAACATTTTCTACTACAATTACATTTTTCTTTGATACGTGGTGCGTCCAGGCAAGCACAAGACCGAAAAAAAAAAACTATTACATTTTTTTTATATATTTTTTTCCGCTATAAGCCTCAGAATAAGGGTGTTGTCATCACGTTATAATACCACGTCCTTTCAGGAACGTCTCTGCAGACCGCCATATTGGACATGCGTGTAATTGTGTTTATTACCGAGGGATTTTTACACAATGCCCAGGCCAAAGAAATTATTGAGACACCTTGTAAAGGCACGTCTAGGTTGTGCTGAAGCTCGGAAGAGGAAAAGAGATGAAGAACCAGCAGTATTAGAGCCTACAACAAGTTACTTCAGGACCTCAATCTGGGCCTAGTTCTTCACCTCCTGCATTACCTGTGTTATGTGTGCGTCGCTTCACACCTGCTTCGATACCTGACGACACCCAGCCAACTCTAGTGACTATCAAGAGCATCCTAATGGTAAGGCAAAAGGCTCTGGGAAATTATATTAGGTTGAAAGATGTGAGTGATGGCATGGTGACGGTGAGCATAATGATAATGGTAATGATGACAAAAAATATAACAGTGAAGCAGTCTCGCCTTTATTCTCCTTTTGAGAGTGTTGCTGGTATGTGTAATAATTGCTGTGGTGTGTTGGAGCTTGCTTTACACACACATTCTGCAGACACTGATTTCACAGTTACATGCAGACAATGTAAAGGAGTACACTATTCAGATAAAACTGAACAGTTGCATGACAGGTATAGTGTAAACAATTCAGTGTTTGTGTATGATGCCATGAAAAAAGGCCATGGGTATGTTGGATATTCTGACTCTCTTTACAGTATGAAAGTGAAGCCTCTCTGTAAAGGGCGTTATTATTCTGTGCAAAGATTTATTGGTGGGAAAATAATAAAAGTGAATGAAGAAGGACAAGAAATTATTCAAAACATTGAGGAAACATTATGCAGAGAAAGGCATTTTTCCTGATGAGAATGGAATCCTTAATATAGCAGTGTCATTCGATGGGACCTGGTTGACAAGGGGACATAAGTCACATGTTGGGGTTGGAAATGCAGTTGAGGCAGAAACTGGATTTATTTTAGATCATGAGGTCCTTTGCAATTTTAGTCAACAGTGTCTGAACTTGGAAAAAAGAAGAGTAAAGACAAGAATGAGTTCAGAAACTTCCAAAACGCTCAAGTTACAACATAAACCAATGTGTTTTGAGGGAAAATCTGGGCCAGTGGAGGCTGAGGTTGCTACACGGTTGTGGAAAAGTTCTGAGGAAAAAAATAAGATGCGGTATGTAACATTCATTGGCGATGGTGACTCCTCTGCATTCCTCGCAGTCACAAAACTGAATGAAGGGAAAGGACCATACAGTGTTCCTGTGAGAAAAGAGGAGTGTTTCAATCATGTTGGGAAGTGATTTGGTAAAAGACTGTGGAACCTGAAACACACTGTTGTGAAGGATGTGAACACAAAAACTGAAGGGAAAAAGAGAGTGAAAGTGGTTGCTGGGAAGAGCAAAGGGACTGGTGCAGTTGGAAAAAGAAAAAAGAAGGCTTTTGCGGGGAACGGGAAGTTGACAGAATCTGTACTAGAAAAACTGCCATTTTACTGTGGACAAGCTGTAAGCAAGAATAAAAGTGAATGCTGGAAGGACCTCAGAAAAGATATCATGGCCACATTTTTCCACATCATCAGCACAGACGAGGAGCCAAAACACAATGCCTACCCTCCAGGGAAAGCCTCTTTGTGTTTTCATCAGAGGGCACTGACAAAGAAGGAAACACCACCATATCATTCCAGTATGAAAGTCAAAGTGTCACTAGATCCACCAGAGAGAGTGCAGCTGTGTAATTTTTATGTTGAAATGACCAGAGAAGACTTACTTGTCAGATGTATGCATGGAAAGACCCAAAATATAAATGAAAGTGTCCACTAAAAAATCTGGCATAAGATAATGAAAACTAAATTTTATGGATTGAACACAGTACAGTTTTCTGTGGCACTAAGTGTAATGGAACATAACTTCGGCCACGAAAGAACTAATATCATGCAAGAGCTTGGGTACAAGGAATCATCTGCCAAGTACCTCAGAGTGAAGGACAAGGAGAGGATGAGGGGTGCTACAAGGAAGAAGGCCTATAGATATCAGAAAACAAGAGGATCTGCCCAGAATAACTCACAATATGGTGCTGGGGAGTTTTAAGTGAGCTGTACCGTAGATTTAAGCGGCACAATTGAATTTCCGTTTATGGATGTTTTCATTGGGTAGAGGTGGATGTTGAGGGAGGGAAGGTGTCCACCACTGGTCAATAAATAACCCAAACCCAAGGATGCTTCCACTTCGTTTATCCCCAGTGGTTAGGTAGCATAATACCGTAAAACCCTATATACAAAAACATTATTTATAACTGTATTTTTCAAGATAAAATAATCATATATATGTATACTTATCAGCGTGCATTTAGTTACTTTCATACCAAATATCAAGTCACTGGGGGAAAAAGTGTCCGAGATATAGAACAAACGTTGATTTCAAACTTTGAGACCCATTTCCCAAAAAGTTACTTTTTCGATACAAAAATGCCTATAACTTCCTTATTAATTGATGATTTTTTTTATGGCATTTTCTTCAGGAATTCATGCCCTATCATTTGATAATGAGATATTTCCTCTTTTCTACATAAATTTTATGAAGTCTTTTAAATTTCAAACTCTGTAAAGTAATTAAAAAGCAGCATCATTCTCATCAAAAAAAGATATATATATATATATATATATATATATATATATATATATGATAGATAGATAGATATATACCGTACATATATATATATAGATAGATAGATAGATACATACATACATATATATATATATATATATATATATATATATTTATAGCTGAATATTTTGACACCAAGTTCATTAAAATCCATGCAAAACTAAGTAAGTTATAGGGGTTTGACCTTCAGGAGTAAATTTCAGATCGCTTTCTTCCTTCGACGATCAAGAATACTCCCCCAGTATCCCTGCTTGTCGTATGAGGCGACTAAAAGGGTTGGTGGTGGGTGAGTGCCCCACCCCGTAAAAAGAACTAACTAAAAAAGCGAACAAAGCGCCTCGGACCCGGACGGACCATACGTTGACGACTAAGGAACAGACGAAGGACATTCTTAGGGTGGGAATGTGGAATGTGAGAGGAGTGAATGATGAAGTGAAAGAGAGAGAGATTGTTCAGGTGCTTGAGGATGCAAAAGTGGATATATGTGGATTGACTGAAACTAAATGGGGAGGTGAAAGGGTGAGAGAATGGGAATATGGTTTAGGTATATGTGCGGGAGTCAATGAAAATGAAAGGGCAAGAGAGGGAGTATGTCTGATGATAAGCAAGAAGTGGAAGGAGAATATAAGAGAGTATGGAACAGTGGGTGCAAGGATTGTATGGGTGAGGATGAAAGTAGGTATACAAGCGTGGGCGATTGTATGTGTGTATGCCCCGACAGAGGATCAAGTGGCAAGAGTGAAAGATGAGTTTTGGGCGAGTGTAGAAGCATGTATGGACAAGTTTGAGAGGAGCGAGAGAGTGCTGTTGATTGGAGACATGAATGCCAAAGTTGGGAATGTACAAGTGGCCGGAGTGGTTGGTCAGTGGGGTGTGCCAGCTGACATAGATGGGAATGGAAGTGCTTTGGTGGACATCTGTGCTTGTAAGGGGTTGGCAATAGCCAACACCTACTTTCGGCATAAGATGATCCACCGGTATACATGGAGAGTAATGAGGAAGATGGATGGTGAACTTGTTGAACGAAAGGCAATGATAGACTACGTGTGTGTGGATGAGCGAATGAGAAGACAAGTGTTGGATGCAAGAGTATGGAGAGGGTGGGGGAAAGGAGTCTCGGACCATCACTTAGTGATGGCCAAGGTAGAGCTGCAAAGAAAGTGGTTGAGGAGACGAAGGGGAAGACAGGAGGAAGCAACTCCTGTGAGAAGAGTGGAGAAATTGCAAGATAGTGAGAAAATGACAGAGTATAAGAGCTTAGTGGAAGAAAGACTGGGAAGGTATGAGCTAGAGCAGATAGAAGGGGTGGAAGACGTATGTAAGATATTCACGAAAGAGATAGGCGCAGCGTGTGAGGCGGTTTGTGGAGTGAGGAGGAGATGCAAGGGTGTGCAAGGGAAAGCATGGTGGAATAATGAGGTGAAACGAGCTGTGGAACAAAAGAAGAAGGCATATAGTGAATGGTTAGCGAGTAGAGGTAGGGGAGAAGATGAGAGAGAGAAGAGAGAGGTATATGTGAGCAGGAGAAGGGAGGTTAAGAGACTGGTGAAGGAGAGTAAAAAGAAAGTGGATGAGGAGTTTGGGAGGAATCTGAGTGTGAAATGGAGGGAGAGTAAGAAATTGTTTTGGAAGGAGGTAAAGAAAGTAAGGCAGTGTGAAAGGGGAAATAGTAGGGGAGTGAAAGATAGGAATAATAGATTGTTGGTGGAGAAGAGAGAGAAACTGAAGAGATGGAAGGAGCACTTTGAGGATTTGTTGAATGTGGAGAGTGAGAGCAGTGCGAGTATAAGTGGTTGGGGAATGGCTGGGAGAAGAGATGAGAGGAGGGAGGAAGAGATCAGTAGGTCGGAAGTAGTGGAAGCGATGAAGAATATTAAGTTGGGAAAGGCCCCAGGAATTGATGGAGTGTGTGGTGAAATGCTTAGGTATGGGGGTGAGATTGTTGTGGAGTAGATATGGAAGTTGTGTAGATTGGCTTGGGAAGAGGGAAGGGTTCCAGAGGACTGGAAATCAGGTATAATTGTTCCTTTATACAAAGGAAAAGGAGAGAGAGAGAAGTATGTGGTAACCATAGGGGTATTTGCCTACTTAGTGTGACTGGTAAAATATATGGTAGAATACTCATTGATAGGGTTAGGCATATGACAGAGGAGCTAGTTGGAGAAGAACAAGGGGGATTTAGGAAGGGAAAAGGGTGTGTAGATCAGATATTTGTTCTAAGATGTTTAGTGGAGAAGTATCTAGAGAAGGGAAGGAAAGTGTATGCTGCCTTCATGGACTTGGAGAAAGCTTATGACAGAATAGATAGGCAAGATATGTGGAAGGTATTAAGAATATATGGAGTGGAGGGGAAATTGTTGAGTGCTGTGAACAGTATGTACGAGGGAGCTAGGGCTACGGTGCGAGTGGATGGCGAGCTGAGTGAGTTCTTTGACCTCAATGTGGGACTGAAACAGGGTTGTGTGATGTCTCCATGGTTGTTTAATATATACATGGATGGGGTTGTAAAGGAGGTGCAGGGTAGGGCAGTGGATGTGGGGGTGGCTCTAATGAATGAGGGTGAGATTTGGAAGCTTCCGGTGTTGCTGTTTGCTGATGATACAGTACTTTTGAGTGAAGATGAATGGGAGTTGCAAGGTTTGATGAATGAATTTGGGACAGTGTGTAGGAGGAGGAACCTGAAAGTTAATGTAAACAAAAGTAAAGTTATGATATTTGAGAGGAATGAAGTCACAGAGTGTGCAGTGAGGTTGGATGGTGAGGATATGGAGAATGTGAGTGCATTCAAGTACTTGGGTAGTGTGATGAGTAAGGATGGAACTTTGGGGGATGAAGTGCGTGAAAGGGTACAGCAGGGAAGGAAGGTCGTTGGTACACTGAAAGCAGTGATGAGAAATAGGGAGGTGAGTATGGAAGTTAAGAAGTCACTGCATGGTAGTATTGTGATCCCTACCCTGACGTATGGATGCGAGGCATGGACCTTGCAAGAGGGGAACAAGTCAAGAGTGAGAGCAGTGGAAATGAGTTACTTGAGAGGAGCATGTGGAGTGACGTGGAGGGACAGGTTGACGAATGAAGAAGTGAAGGAACGATGTGGGGTGGATGTTGGTTGAGAAGATTAGGAGAAATACACTGAGGTGGTTTGGACATGTGAAGAGAATGGAGAATGAAAGACTGACTAAGAGGGTGTATGTAGGTGAGGTGGAGGGAGGGAGAGGGAGAGGTAGACCGAGGATGAGGTGGAGGGATGGAGTTGAGAGGTATATGAGGGAGGGGGGGGTGAGTTGGGGGGAGGGTAGTCAAATGGTGGGTGACAGAGTGACTTGGAGGCGTTTTGTCTGCGGCCACCCTTTGCGGGATTAGGGCGTCGGGCTATAGATAGATAGATAGATAGTTTTACTCTTCCTCATATCTCTTTCATCCTCCACTCATCTGCAGGCACTGATTTCCCCCCCCCCCTCCCCCGCCCAGTACTCTGGCTTTACCTGGCTTTGTCTTTCTGTCTGAACCATTGGCCTGTCTGCTATAAACGAATTTCATGTTAATCCACAGGTCGCATTCCACAGCGTTCCCAGATGAGATAGTAAGGCTGAACATGTTTATTTAATCCTTTGGCTGCCTTACAATGGGGAATATTTAACTTCCGCATTATCCTCCCCACGTACGCATCTTCACTATCTCTCGTCTATGTACAGTAGGAGGAGAAAAAGGAGAGAAATGTTGCTTGAGGAGCATGCAGTACACAGTAAGGAAGTTCTACTTTTGGTGAACTGCACAAGCGAGGGCCTTGGTGGCGGTTCTCTCCCTTCACATCTGATAATTTTATGTTAGTCTGTAAAACTTTTTATTCACACTTCTTGCTTCCTTCATTCCTGCGTTTTTCTGTCCACGACTTTAATGCCATTCTCCCTTACAATTTTTATCTCTGCAGTTATCTGTACGTCGTTCCTTTCTTTCCCCACCTATTTATACCGGCGCATGAGCAGGTATTATTATGTTTTACTGGACGCGCGCGCGTGCGTGCGTGTGTGTGTGTGTGTGTGTACAAATTATCTCAAAAACGTTTTTATCCTATTTCAACCAAACTTAGTGGAAAGGTTAAGGGATAGTCACGGGATTGACCTATTATCTTTTACAACAATAGGTTAAAGGTCAAAATCAGCGCTTGGTCAAAATTTTATGCAGCAAAATCAACTTAGTTTTTATCCAGAACAGACCAAACTTGTTGAAATGATGCACATTAAAGGCGAAGTGAGTCAATTATAAAAATGACCGACCAAAGGTCAAGGTCATAGGGCTAGGTCAAAGTTCAACTCATGTGGTTGTGCATGAAAAGATATTAAACACTTCTGATGCACTTCGGATCAAAGATGGTGGAAGGACTGAAGATCAACCAAGGTTTTGACATGTAGTTTTCAAGAAAAACAGGGCAGCATAAAAAGTTTTCATCCAATTTAGACCAGACTTTGTGGAAGGGTTCAGATATAGAGGATAATAAAGGATTTTATTTTAAAACTCAGTTAAATGTCAAGGTCACAGGGTAATGTCAACATCAAGGATGCATGTTATAGTCAACTTATACAGTTTCCATCTGCTTTAAACCAAACTTCATGGGAGGGTTGACGGTACAGGTAGAACGAAGCTAATAGAATTTGAGGGCAATCTGTGGAGGTCTATGTCACAAGGTAAAGTTAAATGTTAAATCCTTTAACCAGCTGATGGGCAGGTGGATATTGCACTAACTTGGAGTTCCCCTCCTTGCCTTTTGTTGTTTGGTCCAAGCTTTACCATTTTTGCACTCTGAGAAATCTAAATAATTCTTTGTAAGATATTATTAATTGTTCATTATTTCTTTATCTAATCTGTGTTCTTTCTGCTTTAAAGATTGTTTATTCTTCCTCTTCTCCTTATCTTCTCCCATATTGCTATTTACAGCCTTGAAAACCTCTTTCTTTGGCAACGAGAAATGCATGTAATTCTGTGTAACAATATTTATATTTCATTCTTTCACCATTGTTTTGTCATCTGAAGTTACCCCTCTCCCTCACGTTTGTTATACATATCAATCCCTTGTCCAAAAATAGGGACATTATTTTCCAAGCCTCCCATCTGTTATAGGTTTCAAATTTCCCGGACTGTTTTGTTCCAGGTTACCGTGGACAGTTCAGGGGTCCCCACTACCCGTGTATCCTCACCAAGCGGTCACTGGGAGTGCAATTGGTGAAAGAAGTGGCTTCATTTCCTGATTTTTCTTGTGCTGAAATTCCGCAAGTAATTAGTTTTACCATAAATATTGTTGATCCTCTTAGACCTGAATGAGTATACAGAAGAATAATAGACATGCAAATTTTTTAGATCGATGTAAGAGTATGCAAAATAGGCTCTCCACAGTCATGGCCGCACAACATGTTAAGGCATTTTTAATGGTGGATTTGGTACACTAAAATCGCTCAGTTTTCACTACTTTTATAAGTTCTTCATGGTATGTGATATGCAATGGTTATCTGATCAGGCAAGTGTCTTGTCTGGTGTTTCTTGAAGGCAGTCTGAGGAAAAATTCATGAAATAGGGTGTGGTAGGTGTCATTGTCATGTGCTGTGTCAAGGCACATGGACTTTACGAATTTCTGCAGTCAGAGAGAGGATGTTAATTTGTAGAGACATTAGTAGTATCAGTAATATTACTACTAGTATTATTATTATTAGTAGTAGTAGTGGTTGTTCTGTACTTTGTGTACACGTACCTTGGCAGAAGGTTAGCTACTTGAAAAGTTATGTTATACTCCTAAGAGTAAGGCAGTTACGTTAAGTTTCGGCTAGGTTAAAATTAATGATAGGAAAGAGAATCCCATTAAATCGTTTTCGTTTTCGTTTTTAAAGGCTCCAATATGCTTGCATGTGTCGGCCTTGGTCACCTAATGGCGGCTGTACGTGCTGCACGATCCATTGCAGCCTCCCTGTTCAGTCCCTTAACCCTGAGGTCACACTTAATGACCTCGTCCTATGTCTTTCTCGGTCTACCCCTCATAACCCCACCCCCAATATTAACACTTCTCACCTTCCTCACCCAACTATCATCCCCCATCCTCTCCACATGTCCAAACCATCTCAATCTACCTCTCCTCATCACAACACCAATACACTCCAGTCCCATCCTACCTCTCAACTCTTCCATCGTAAACCCAGCCCCTCCATGCCTTGGACGCAGGGACGCACTGCACATCCACCTAATCATTGTCATTTCTGTGTGTCTGAGCCAGCGAATATCTTCCTCCTTCAATGCCCAGGTCTCACTACCATACAGCATTACACTTCTAATACATGCTGCATACAAAGTCTCCTTAGCAAGTAGGGAGAGTCCTCTCAATGTCAGAAGAGGCAAGAGCTCCCTGAACTTCTTCCAACCACTTCTCACCCTAGCCACAGAGCTAGCTCCAGCCCCAACTCCAGCACACAACATGTCTCTCAAATAACAAAATTCTTCCACACACTCAAGAGATTCACCAGCAAGTTCAATCCTTTCACTTCTGACAATCTCCACCTGCTCACCCTGACACGCCGTACATATAAAATCAGCATTATCTCACAGTCTACCTCTGATACCACTATATATCTTATGCATCCATTTATCACACACACCGCACAAGATGGAATTACTTCCCATGCCCTTGTGGCAAACTGCACAGGGCCACTCTCCCTCGTCTTTGACAGTACCGCCACCAACCCTAGATATCATCATTTTTGTTTTATCTGCATTTACCCTGAAACCCTTGTGCCCCATACCATCTCTCCACTTTCCTCCGCCTCCCTCTCGTTCTCTGCAATCAACACCAAATCATCAGCATACAACTCCCACGGGAGTCCGTTTCTAAAGTCACATGAAAGGGCTTCAAGTACCATGATAAACAACATGGGACTCAAGACTGACCCCTGATGCACACCAACATTCACGGAAAACTCATCACTCAAATCTCCATTCACTCTTACCTGGGTGTGAGCACCCACATACATAGCCATAACCACCCTAACCAGCCACTCCTCCAAGCCAAGCTTTCTCATTGCCCACTTCACCACCTCTCTAGGGACTCTGTCAAAGGCCTTTTCCAAATCAACAAAAACAAAATAAAGATCCCTTCTCCTACCAATATATTTTTCCTGAAGCTGTCGAACAATGAATATAGCATCAGTGGTCCCCCTACCTGGCATAAACCCAAACTGCATCTCATCAATATTCACTCTTTCTCTAATCATACCTTCTAAAACTCTCTCCATTACCTTCATTATTTGATCTAAAAGCTTTATACCTCTATAATTTCCTCTTTCCAGGGCATCACCCTTCTCTTTATACACATTTACAATTACACTCTTCAGCCAATCATCTGGGAAAACACACTCATAAATAATCCTATTTATCAGGTCAGTGACTAAACTCATCCCTATATCGCCTGAGGCCTTCAGCATTTCGGCAGTCAACCCAGACACACCTGCTGCCTTCCCCACCCTCATCCTGCCTATTGCCTCACACACAGTTGCAGCATCAGAGGCCAAGGGCCAGACACTGGATATGCTGGCTCCAAACCTTCCCTGTCCCAGTCAAACTCCTCATTCAACAACCGGTTATAATGCTCTCTCCATGCATCTTTAATATCCTCACTGTTCACCACTACCCTTCCTTCATCATTCTTCACACACTGCTCTCCTATAATATCCCGATTATCCCTCTTCACTTGACCTGCCACCCTAATTATCATATTTTTCCTTTCCCCATGATTTAGGTTATCAAGTAATAGTCTCTGTGACTCAGACTTTGCCCTGTATACCTTTCTTCTAGCCCTACGCTTGGCAGCCAAATATTCCTCTTTGCTACCTCCCTTCTTCCATTCCTGGAAAAACCTTCTTTTCTCCTTAACTGCAGCTTCTACACCCTCATCCCACCACCAAGTTACTTTATGTCTTGATGGTCCTCTTGTCCAACCGCATGTTACATCAGTAACTCTCAAGAAATTGTTCTTGAGGGCTCTGTACTGTTCAATAACGCCTCTGTCTACAGCTCCCTGTTCAGCCACCACTCTCCTCAACTCGCTATAGAAGGCATCCCTTACTACTTGGTTTTTCAGCTTCCATATTTTCCTTCTAGGTATATAAGTCCTCTTTTTCATCACTTGTTCTTTAAGCACCATATCACAAATCAATAGTTTGTGCTGCTGCACACACTCCTCACTTCCTATAACTTTAACATCCCTCACTAACCTCCTATCAGCCCTCCTAACCGGAAAATAATCTATCTGACTGCTGCTTCCCCCAGACTCATACGTAATTAACCTACTGTCTCTTTTCCTAAAATATGTGTTGCACACAATCATGTCCTTGCCTCCCCAAACTCGAGTATCCTTTCCCCTTCTGCATTCCCTAGACCATATGCACATCCTCCATGCACTTCTTCATAACCTTGTGCTGCTTCACCTACATGACCATTTAAGTCCCCTCCCAAAATCACTATCTTATCATCCCGCATACCACCCACTACACGTATTAAATCATCCCAAAATCTATCTTTCTCTGCTTCATCCAATCCTGCCTGTGGTGCATTTGCCGATATAATCACAGCTACCTTTCTACCCGACAGAATTTTCACTACCAGTATCCTATCGCTTACTCTCAAAACATTCATAACATATTCCACCCATTTCTCCGCAACCATCATGCCAACACCTCCATATCCGTCTGTCCCCCCCTGCCATAACAGCTTATAGCAACAGTCCTTCCCAACAATATTTCTGGCTGATCCACCCCTGTACCGGACTTCTTGCAAACACGCCACATCCACCCACCTACTGAATGCCTCAACGACTTCCCCCGCTCTTCCCCCTCAAACTTCCCACATTCCATGAACCGACCCTCATCCCCATGGGTGATTTACTGTCCTCAGGCTTACTTTGAAACTTATTTTGTTTTGTCATCTTCAGTATTAATAAAGGGGGACAGACATAGCACAGGTCCCACTCACTGCACAGTCCCGGGTCCAGGCAATGGATCTGGGACCCCTAGCCCACCAGCTTACCAGTGGCTGTGGTAGTGGCCTCGGGGCACCCTACAAGGACAGCTGCAGGGACACCCTCCAAGTGCGCCTTGGCACTGCAACTATCCCACCATTATACACCCACTGATAGGGCAGCCTCCTGGGGCGCTACTCCTAGGTTCGGGCTCTTTTCTATTGGGCAGAAGCGGCAGCCTGGGAACCGCAATGCCCTGTACCCTCTAGCACAGGCCCGAGCCCCATCTTGCCCTGGACCCATGATCTATGCCAGCGGAACCCCCGTCACGCCTCCCCCCATAAGTCCGCCACTAGGTAGCTGCTATCCTATAAAATGTGAAGGAGTTTCAGTTTTGGCTAAACCTAGTTAAAATAAAATAATCCCCTTCAGCTATTTAAAGTTCCCTCTACGGCCTCTGAATTGAAAGGGACAGTCCATGCAATATGGTAAAAGCTGAGTTTAATTCATTTTTTTTTTTTAATATGTGGGATATACCTTTATTTGGTACCTTTTTTTAATAAGGTACACAATGCTTACTTACAATATAACAAGAACTAGTTTTCCATCCATCCATTGCCAGACGCCATGTATCCCAAACGGGGTGACCGAGGGCTTAGAGTTAATTGTTTTACAGGGAGGGGCACTAATCCTCCACTAACCCCACTTGACACGTAGGGAGTTATGCCAACAGCATCTGGTGTTCCCAGGCGGTTACCCATCCAAGTACTAACCAGAACTAGTTTTAAAGTTTCATAATTAATTGGGCTCCAGGATAACAAAGAAAAATGCTAGGTCAAATAATGGTGTAAACTCTGCCTTTTAACGGATTAAAACGACTGTACCTTTAAGTTTTGGAGTAGCAGAAGGAACTTTAAATAGCTGAAAAGGATTTTTTTACGTTAATGACGTTTAACCAAAACTGAAACTCCTTTACAATTTAAGGGATAGCTGCACTACAGGAAACATCAAAAATTAATTGTTTTTTTAAAGGGATAATTCTCTTTCCTATCATTAATTTTAATCTAGCCAACCCTGAACATAACTTACTTATTCTTAAGAGAGTAATCTAACATTTCAAGTAGCTAACCTACTACCAAAGTACACAAAATACACAACCACCACCACTACTGCCACCACGACCACCACCACCATCACCACTACTACTACCGGTACTGCTGCTACTACTACTACTACTACTACTACTATTACTTTTTTTTTCTTTTAAATCACCTCCATCCATTGGTGAATTATATTGTGAAGATCCAAACCAACCTTCCTAATACAGTTCACCATTTGGAGTTGTAATGTAAAGGTTAACACTAACCCTCACATTACAATCTGTTGGCCCCAAGCACGCCAACGGCTGTGGTTACCAACCATCTACTATTACTATTATTATTTCATTTTTTATTTATTGATATTACAGTGTAAATAAAGACATTAAACTATTGGAGTCGCTGGTCTATGCGACTCTCGACCACTGTAGCTTCGTAATCCATACCTGCCAGAGAGACAAGCCTGAGGGCTGATGATCTTGTGCCCTTGAGACATAGCAGAGCAGACCTCACGAGGAAGAATGACAGTCGACATCTCATCCAGGCCATAACAGAACTCTGCGGTTGATGTTTCTTCTCAGAAAGAACCTCTGCCAGTCTCGAGTAGAATCTCACTGCCTGTGGACCCATCCCACTTGATGTGAACACAAGGGGAGTGAATCGACTGCGGTCCACATGTTGGATCCTTTCTTGATAATTTCTATTTTTTTCTTGTTCATTCCTCTTGTGTGCAGCTTCGAGAGACAGTTCATGATGACATGCTGCCATGGGATCGAATATCCTGATGTCGAAGAACGCCCTCTGCCCATGTGTCCAGAAACCTTGAGCACTGACATCCACTCTTGCATCATTTGATGTGTTTGCTGTTCTGTGGGTGAAGTGCTCACCGTCCAGGGATAACAGAGCTGGCTCAATCATGACATCATGGCATATTTCCTGCAGCATTTTGGCAGTGAGGTCGCGTACTTCATTGAGTCGGATGCAAACAAAGCCTCCCTTCTTGCATACCATTGCATGGTTTGCATCAAAGGCAGTGCCACAGGCACAGTGTTGAGGTAGGTTCTCTATTGGTCACCCATATCTTAAGGCTATGGCGTCAATAAATTCTTGTTTGTTGAAGTGGAAGCCTTTTGCCTTGAGAGGCAGGGTTGTGAGCCAGTTCGATGCCCCAACCTCCTGTGCAATTTCAACTCTTCTGCACTGGTCTGGCGTTAGATGTTCGATTATGTGCTGCAGCTGGTCTTTTTGTCTTGCTTCACGCTCCTTGCTTATCTGTGTCTTTATGTCTTTCTGCCTTTGGTGGTCGATTTCACATCTCAACCTGGGCGCAGATCTTCTGTGACAAGGATTCGGTGAGCCTGAGTGAATTTCTGTGTTCATAGCTTGCCACGGCTACTGGATTTATAATGCCAAGGCCTCCCATCCTGGGTGGTAGTGCTAGAAGGTCCCTCTCTTTTTGTTTGGGGATGTGGCCATTGATTAGAGATGGGAGGAATGAATCCCTGATTGCATCCTCCAGTGGTTGTAGCAACAACTCTATGTCTGGTATGGTCCTCATCACGAAGGTCCACTTGTGCTTTACACCATAGGTAAATGCACTGTACTGTATGCTGCATGGGGTTCTGTTTTTACTTGGCTGGATAGTGTATGAATTTCTTCTACCCATGTCTTTACCTTATCACTCACATATTTGTCTCTGAATTCCTTAGTTCCAATCACAGCCCCTAGATGCCTCTGACCTTCCTTGTTCACTATCACATTTGTGCCTCTAAATGCTTCTTGTGCATCTTGATAGTAAGTTGGTTTCACGATCAAGATGGACTTACTTGCATTAGGGTAGTAACCTATTTCAGAGCCATGAGATGTAAGAAGGTTCCACCATTTCCTCACATCCTCAACCTTGCCAGCACCCGTGAGAGCATCTGCATAGGCTACCTGTTTTACATTGGTGGCTTCGTATTTGATCTGTTGTTGCAGCACTGTCATCACCAAGGTGTACATAGCCATGGCAACGGGGTCCCCCAGGGTAGTTCCTTCTGTGGACTGGATTACACCGACATCGTGAGCAGCTGTCTTACCCACAATGTAGAGGTCTGCTGGTTCTTTGTAGGTGTTTTCCACATATTGGGCAAATGCTGGGCATTTAACCTTGATATTGTGCAGCATTGCCTCCCGGTTGATGGAATTAAATGCATTTGAGGCATCAACTAATAATACTGCCTGACAGTCCTCTTCCCCAAATATTTTCCTCATGGAGTGAACTGTTGCCTCACTTCCTGCCTGCTGGCCTGCACACTCCTGGAGGTTGCCAACTGCCTGCTTCACATCATCTTTCACCACATCCATGATGCATTTTCCTATAATCCATCTTAAGACTTCACCCACCCCGATGGGCCTGCATCCAGGATTCTTATCAAGGGGGATTAGTCTGCAAACCGTCAGTGCTTCGATGTTACTGCATTGACTTGAAGCCAGCTTCCTTGCAAGTGAGGCAATGGTGTTACATAGGTCTGTTGCGCCTCCCAAAACTTGATGTTACTGAGGATTACTCGCCAAGATTTTGCATCCAGGCCTGACGGTCCTGCCCCTCCTTGTGTGTGCATTGCCTTCCGCCACACCATATCTCCAGTTATCCTGTCATATATGATGGGATTGGGAGGAGTGTAGTTGCCGTCAAGCTTTGACTGGGCACTTGCTTGTCGTGCAGTCGGGTGTTTTTCTTTTAGTTGTTGCATTGTTTCGTCTGTCAGGTCCAGTACTCCTTTTGGTGATTCAGCTGACAGGGATCTTGTTGCCATCGAGACCTTCCCCTGTCTCATCTTGCTGCCAAAAATCCATACCACATCGTTAGTATTCTGATTTCTTCTGCCTCGGTTGTTTATTCTCATCTGCAAGGCCCTTGCTTCCTCAAGTAGGTTGTCGACTTCACCTCTTTTCCATGTTTCAACCCGCCTTTGGATGGCCTTAATATTTTCTGCAATGCTAGCTCTTGGCGGGTCTTGTTGAGGAAGAGATGTGGTATTAGTGCAAGGACCTTAAGTGAGAATGAGGCAATGGGTGTGTTATTGTTGTAGTTGGCTATCAGGCGAGTGATTTCCTTGATCATGTCAGTTGTAGCATTGCATTTGGGAGGTTCAAAAAGGTTACTTGAGGACCATCCAACTATTTCATTATATGTGGTGTTCACCCAGGTTAATGCATTTTCTCGGGATTTGCCCATCCAGTATGTGGGACGACCTTCTCGCACAGACCTTTGAAGCTGTTCTGCTTCCTCGTTGTTTGTGTCACTACCGTTGTGAGGACATATAATACCTGGATGATTCCCTCTTTCATGCACTCCCCTATGGTGGTCTTCATCCTGAGTTTCATTTCTATTATAAACTTCCTGATGTACCTCACCCCCAACTTCACTACTATTCACTTCCCCATGGTGAATTAACCCACCCAGCACTTCCATATCTCTCGCATCTTGGCGTCCACCCCTATCCCTCGCTTCACCACGGGGTCTTTCACCACCACGCATGTCCGTGTGATCGTGCATATTGTCAGTGACCGCCCCATCAATTTCCATGTCACCAATCTGTCGCCTGCCATGTTGGAAGAGGTCAAGTGCCGCTTCTGGTGGGCTGTGATTCCCTAACACATTCATACAGAATGGTCCCATCCTACAGTATGTACACGGTGACCTATTTGTTGCACATGAGCGCCTGATACACTTATGCTGCCTACTGGAGCACTGACAACAATACTGTGGCATGGCCATGGTGTTAAAGTTTTTATACTGTGGTACAGTATTAATAATAATAATTATGGCTACTTTTTGTAGTACTTTTAAATGAAAATTAATTATAATGTTACTAGAACTACTAGTTTACTATACGAATTTTAAATTAAGATTTGATATAAGTGAAGAATGTGCTTGTTTTACTTCTATTTTTGTAGATAATATGATTAAGTTATGAAGCAGTTTGTTCGTTTTTCTCTAGTTTTGCATATCAGTTAATATCTAATTGTTCTGTCTTATACTAATAATCGACTGAACTGATAATGATATGTATCTAAAGTTTGATATGAAGTAAAACAACGCTTCTTTGTTCAAGGGTTAGGTGGCCAATTGGTGTGGTGCAATACCGTGGAGCCTTGTTTATTGGTAATGGGTCTTCAGGCGTTACGGATGTAGGGGTGAGGGTGGTGTGTGGCGTAGCGGCAGTGTGTAATACACCTGGTAATTCACCGCGTCGGTCAGGATCACTTGATGGTCGTGATCGTCAGCATTTTACCCTCCCGGAAGGGAGCTGAGAGCTCATATAGTCCGATCTAAGGGCAAGGCTGTGACCTTCACACACTCACACACCCGTCCCCTTGCTCAAGGGGGACAGTAACCTCCCACTTCGTCAATGAAACTTTTCGCAACCTGAGCGAGGCGCGAACTCCCGTCTACCAGATGGCAAGCGAGAGCGTTACCACTGCACCAGCGAGGTGTGTGTGTGTGTGTGTGTGTGTGTGTGTGTGTGTGTGTGTGTTTTGGTGATGTGACATGTGATGTGTGATGTGTGGTTGTGGTGTGCTGTGGAGGTAAGATAGAGGCACCTTGGTTTACTAAGGCACATTGGCATTAACAAGGTTTGTTTAGTATTTCTTTTGAATATAAAAGAGAATTTTGAGAGGGTTGAGTAAGTAGTTCTAGTTGTAATTTTATGGAGTTTACATTAGTCCTATTATATAGATATTATATTAAAAATACCCTTATTACTATTGTACTTAATAATAATAGTGTATTTAAAACTAGGGTACTATGTTTAAATTTGTTATTTAATTGAAGGTATATTTATTAATTTTATTTATTACAATTAAAGTTTTAATTATTACTGTACTATTTATACTACTACTACTACTACCACTACTACTGCAGATTAAAATGGACTGTCCCTTTAAATTCAGAGGTAGTAGAGGGAACTTAAAAAAGCTGAAAGGGATTATTTAACGTTAATGAGGTTTAACTAAAATTGAAACTCTATCACATTTTAATGAATAGCTGTAGTAGAGGAAATATCAAAAGTTTGATAATAGTTAAAGTGATAATTCTCTTTCCTATCATTAATTTTATTCTAACTAAAACAGAACATAACTTACAGTACGGTAGTTATTCTTCAGAGTATGACCTGACTTTTCAAGTAAGTAACCAAATATCAAGGTACACAAAATATGCAATTCCTACAACAACTACTACTATTACTACTACCACCACCACTACTAGTACTACTACTACTACTACTACTACTACTACAAATTAACATCCTTTGCCTGACTGTAGGAACTCTTGAAGTCCAAGTGCCTGGTTTGCATGTTGAGCCCTGTGATGCCTAACTAGATGGACTGATTTACAGTTAAAGGTCTTGATGTAACTTCCCACTTCCTATAAGCTGGCTATATAGTTAAGACAGTGTTTTTCACTACATATGGTGTTGGTGTTAAGATATGGGGACAATTTTACGTAATAAAATACACTAGAGGCACTTCAAATTGCACAATAAGAGAGGTAAACATGTTTTTGTTACTCCCTGATTATGTCATTCTTGGTTTTGGGACTGAAATATATATATATATATATATATATATATATATATATATATATATATATATATATATATATATATATATCATCATCATCATCAGCCATTATAAGTCCACTGCTGAACAAAGGCCTCCCCCAACCTTCTCCACGAATTCCTTGGCTGAGCCAATCTTTGCCACGTTTTCCCAGCAAATTTCTCTATCTCATCTCTCCACCTCTAGTCTGGCCTTTTTCTGCTACGCTTACCATCTCTTGGTGTCCAGTCAGTCAACCTCTTGCTCCATCGATTATCCCTTGTTCTTGCTACATGGCCTGCCCACCTCCATTTCTGTTCTTTTGTAACTTCTATAATATCTTTAACTTTAGTCTGCTCTCTCACCCAAGTTGATCTTTTCCTGTCTCTTAAAGATATTCCCAACATTGACCTTTCCATTGCTCTCTGAGAACGAATTAATTTATTTTCCATCGATTTTGTAAGTTTCCAAGTCTCACAACCATACGTCATAGCTGGAATTATACATTCGTTATATACTTTTCGTTTCATACAAATTGGCAAACTACTTTTCATAATTTCTCTATGTTTACCGAAAGCTTTCCATCCAATTGTAATGCGTCTTTTTATTTCGCTATCATTATCTTTCGTTAATTTTAGTATTTCTCCCAGGTAATTGTACTCCTCAACTTCATCAAGAATTTCTCTACTTATTCTTATGACGCTCTTTGGTGTTTGAGGATTAAACATTACTTTAGTTTTACTCCGGTTCATCTTTAGCCCTACTTTGAGACTTTCTCTGTTCAGGTCATTTAACATTTCTTCCAACGTCTCTGCTTTTTCTGAGATTAGGACAGTGTCATCTGCAAATCTTAAATGGTTTAGCTTTTCTCCATCTATGTTTACTCCTTTGTTTTCCCAGTCTAGCTTTCTGAAAATACTTTCTAGGCATGCTGTAAATAACTTTGGTGAAATTGTATCTCCCTGACGCACGCCCTTCTCAATCTTAATTTTCTCTGAGTCCTTATGTACTTTAACTGTAGCAGTTCCCTCTTTATATATGTTTTCGAGCAGTTTTACAATGTTCTCATTCACTCCTTGTTCTCGCAATGAATTTATAATTGCTATGTGCTCCAATGAGTCGAAAGCCTTTTCGTAATCAACAAAACCTAAGCACAGTAATTTATTATATTCTGTAGTTTTCTCAATTAGCTGATTCATTGTGTGCAGATGATCAATGGTCGAATACCCGCATCGGAATCTTGCCTGTTCACGAGGTTGGTTTTCCTCCAAATTTGTAGCTATTCTGTTTGTAAGGACCTTAGTGAAAAGTTTGTAAATGACTGATAGCAAGCTAATGGGTCGATAGTTGCTACGGTCTTTTGAGTCGCCTTTTTTATAAAGTAGAATAACAATTGCATTACACCATGTTTTGGGAATTTTCTTCTGTTTTATACATTGGGTAAATAAGTGAGCAAGCCTATTTTGTACTTCTGCTCCTGCATCCAACAGTAAATCTGCTACTATTCCATCTTCTCCCGGAGCCTTCCCTCTTTTCATATTTTTAAGAGAAATATTTACTTCGTCTGGTGTTATCTCAAGTATTTCACTTGTGTCAACAGAAAAGTTAGCTATTGGTACTACTGTCTTTGATGCATACAGTTCTTTGTAAAATTCTTCAACTCGCTTCAGCATCATATCTCTGCATTTAATGGCTTCACCGTTTTCGTTTTTTAGTGATGTAATTTGTTGCTTTCTAAGTGCCATTTTATTTCGGACCTGTTTCAGACTTTTTCCTTTTTTGATGGTTTCTTTGATTTGATCCAGGTTTCTCTTTCTTTTTTCTTCTCTTTGTCTTTTGTTGATAAGCTTATTTAATTCGGCTCGTTCTATTTCATCTTTCTTTGTTTTTACTTTCATTACCTTTCTTTTTTTCATAAGCTCAAGTGTCTTCTCTGAATACTTCCCGGCTTTGGTTGTATTAGGTTTTCCTACTACCTCTGCTGATTCTTTTAGCACTTTTCTTAGTCTGTCATTCAACTCATCAATGTCACATTCAGCATAACTGAGAGCCTGAAATTTGTTCCTTATTTCCAAGTGAAAAGCAGCTTTGTTTTCGCTGACTTTTATTGGGCATATCCTTTTTGTCTTTAATCATCTTCTTTCTTTCACTTTTGAAATTGAATCTTGCTGTGCAACCCAGCATTCTATGGTCACTTCCAATATTTACTTTGTTGATAACACTGACGTTTGTGATTGTGTTATTATTATTTGCTATAATGAAGTCGAATTCATTCTTTGTTTCTCCATTTGGGCTTCTCCAAGTCCACTTTCTCCCTGTTCTTTTGTGAAAGAATGTGTTCATTATTCTCATGTTAAACATTTCTGCAAAGTTTACCAACATTTCTCCTCTTTCGTTCCTTTCTCCCACTCCAAATTTTCCCATACATGCTTCTCCATTTTTTTATTTTCCAACTTTTGCATTGAAGTCTCCCATGAGTATAGAATACGTGGTCTTTTCCTCTTCCATAATCTGGGAGATGTCATCATAAAACGTTTCAATTTCTTCATCTGAGCTCTGAGAAGTTGGTGCATATACCTGTATCACTTTCAGGGTATATTTTTTGCACAGTCTAATTACAACCACTGCTACTCTGTCAGATGCACTTCTGAATTTAACAATGTTGTCTGCAAGATTTCTGTTAATTAGAAATCCTACACCACTAACTCCTTCATTTTCCCTTCCTCTGTGGTAAAATAGGTGGCCACTGTCATTTAGCTGAATTACTTTTTCTTCTTTTCTGTGGGTCTCACTCAAACCGACAATATCCCAACTAATGTTTTCCAGTTCAGCCATCAAGTTATCAAGTTTGTAATCTTCAGCGAGGCTTCTTACATTGCATATATATATATATATATATATATATATATATATATATATATATATATATATATATATATATATATATACATATATATATATATATATATATATATATATATATATACATATATATATATATATATATATATATATATATATATATATATATATATATATATATATATATATATATATAACGGTGGTAGGTGGGGGCGGACACCATCCACTCACTCGACGTAGTTCTGCTTTGGGTATCTGCTCTTTCATATCTTCCTTCCTTCCTCTTCTGTCTTTCTTTCCTTCACTCTTTCCTTTTCCTATTGCCTACGGGTGACTTTACACTCCCTCCCCGCAACTCTTCACTGAGTGACAAACCAAATGGTTTCCTACACACCAGGAAACCATTTACTATGCCGAGTTGTAACCATATAACCAAATTATGGCGCATGGTGATTTAGTGGGTGATTGAGGCGCTCCAATCAGATTGAGCCTGTGTATGTTTATTTCCAAGGGGTGGTTGGGGTTTATTGCTCACGTAATGTCACTCAGGGATGAGTGAGGCTGGTCACTCATCTTAACTTGCCTAGCCCCGGGCTCCTACGCTCCTCATCGGGTAACATAGGGTTGGATGATTATATATATATATATATATATATATATATATATATATATATATATATATATATATATATATATATATATATATATATATATATAAAACCGATGGAGCAAGAGGCTTACTAACTGGACACCAAGAGAATGCAAGCGTCGCAGAAAAAGGCCAGGAAGGAGATGGATAGATGAGATAGAGAAATTTGCAGGGAAAACGTGGGAAAGATTGGCTCAGTCAAGGAATTCGTGGAAAAGGTTGGGGGAGGCCTGTGTTCAGCAGTGGACTTATAATGGCTGATGATGATGATGATATATATATATATATATATATATATATATATATATATATATATATATATATATATATATATATAACTTCTTTTTTTCTTTCCATATGTACTAAATTTTCTGCCTCATGTTTTTCCACCAGAGTGTCACTGCCTTCTCTCTGCAATATAAATGTGTTTACAGCCGTTCTCTTGACCTCATTCTTCACCATTGATTATAACAAGGCAGCCCAGTCCCACGTTATCACAGCAGCCACGATAGCAACCACCCCGACCCCCGTCTCTCTCTCTCTCTCTCTCTCTCTCTCTCTCTCTCTCTCTCTCTTGCCTGTATTGTATTTTCTTTGCTTATATTACCTCAGTGAAGTAAAATAAACAGAAAAAATACAATACCCGAGAATGTTTGTTTATAATTTATTATTTCCGTTTCTAGACGATATTATTCGTTTTAATTAATTTAGTCCCATGCTAGTTTTATGTATTTCAGTCTTGTTGCAGCCAGACGAAATTACTTAATGTTAAGGCAGATATCTTGTTGTGAAGGGATAAGTGAACGCTTATATCTAACCTCCATGCATTGCAAAATCTATCCTAGTAAAAAAAGGAAAAAATACTGACGAACCAGTAAATCTTATATTCTTACAAGTTTGCCTCGTATCTTTGTTACAACTTGCTCACGGACTGATATCGTTACACGAATTTCATAGATATATTGTAACAGGTTAACGGAGAGGACCTCATGTCGACACTTAGTTCATATTTACCTGACCTGGAGTAAACACTAGACGCTGTGTACCCTAAGGTCCAGTAATCCTTCTACACACTCACAGATTGCCTCACACGCTCACATGTACAATTCTTTGGACACTAATACGAACTGGTTATACAGAAATATGCCAGGGCTATGTCACTGAAGACCAATTTTGTTCTTATGACATGTGAGTGAGTCTTGTGGAAATGAATGACGATTTTAAACTCGTAAAGTTATCCCCGCCCGAACCAGGATCGATGTCACACTTTTACGATGAACAGTTCACCCCCCTGTCACTGCCCTCTCACCTGCAGAGATTG
>NC_137041.1:15869361-16026861 GCF_032717465.1 Coenobita brevimanus
GCGCGCGCGCTTTAACTCCTCAAGGCTATTTGATGGGTTTGGATGAAACTTTGTAGGTGAGTTCGTCGGGTCCTAGGAAATGTTTTCTGCTATAAAAAAAAAAAAAAAAAAAAAAAAAAAAAAAAACACTTTTGGGTGGGTCAGCCTCCTAGCCATAAAAGCAAGGCAGCTATGTATCGTAAAACAGTTTATTTTGTACAATAGACCTTTGTCTGTAACACGATATTTGGGAAGCGTGACCCACCCAATGATTCTTGAGTAATCAGACCCCCTTTCCAAAACTAAAAATGATCAGAAATAGGAGAACGTGAGCAGATGGATGGAATGGAACTTCTCAGGTGTGTCCATCGGGTTCCTGGAAAGGTGTTCCACGCTATACAATTTTCCAGCCATGAATCTTAGGGGGGGCCAGCCCCCTACCCAAATATAAAATTCTCAGAAACAATGATAAGAAGGCAGATATGGCTTTGGTATCGTAGTATGTTATATAATGGACTCATCTGCAATCTGATATTACGGGTGCGTAACCAGCCAGTGATTCTGAAGAGGCCAGTCCCTCTCCCCATAATAAAGATGATCAGAAGTAAGGGAAAGTGAGCAGGGAGGCTTCAACGTAACTTCTCAGGTCAGTTCAACTGGTTAGTTGATAGTGTTCTCAAGTACATAAAAATTTTCGCCAATAGTTTTAGGGTGTTCAACCCTCCTCCACAACTAACAAAGAATACAAAATAAGGGAAGTAGGGCAGATAATTATGACTTTGATATATTAGTACGTGTTGCGGAATGGACTCTCATCCGTAATGCGAAATTTAGGGAGCGCGCCTCTACCCCCCCTCCTCAATTGATTCTCGGGAGGTCTGCCCCCTTCCATAAATAAAAGCAATCAGAAATGGGAGAAATACTTGAATAAAACTGTCCAAGTGAGTCCGGTTGGTTACTGGGAAGCTTCTCCAGTGAATAAAATTTTCCAGCCCTGACTTAAGAGAGTCAGCCTCCCTCACCTAATAAAAAATTCTCAGAAATAGTAAAAGGAGGGCAGGTATGGTTTTGATACCTTAGTACATGCTGTACAATGGACTTTCATCCGTAATGCAACATTTAGAGGGCATAAAACCCCAGTGATTCTTGGAGGGGTCAGCCCCCTCCCAAAATTAAAAGCGATCAGGAATATGAGAAAGTGAACACATGGATTTCAACGAAATCTATATACATATCGCAGGATTAGGTTTGCAGTTTCCACTTTTTCTCTGAATGCACAAGAAGAAACTGCTCATCAATATTTGAGAAGGGTGATACCTCTCCAGTGATTCATGTGGTGGTCAGCCCCCTACGGGGAAAAAAAGGATCAGATATAGAAAGTTTTTGGGGGGATCATGTCCCTACCCAAAAAAAAAAAAAAAAAAAAAAAGGATCAGGCATGGGTAAAATTTGGATAAAGCTTCCAGATGAGTTATTCTGATTACTCAAAATTTCTTCCATTTTATACATTTTCCCATCCATTATTTTTTAGGAAGGAGGGGAAGCCCAAAAGAAACAAATTAAGAATGCTCAGAAATATTGAAAGGAGCGTAGGTATGGTTTTAAATCTTAGTACATATTGTGTAATGGACTGTCATCAGTAATGCGATATAAAATAATAAAAAATGCTCAGATTTTTAATGACATTTTCCAAGGCCATTGGGAAGGTTTTCCACTATAAACGGGTTTCCAGGCATGATTTTTAGGAGGGAACAGCCCTACTCAGAAAATTAAAAAGTCCAAGAATTTGTGAAAGAACTGCAGACATGGCTTTGGTATCTTAGCACAAGTTGAACAATGGACTCCTATCTGTAATGCAATGTTTGGGGAGCATGACCCTCCCAGTGGTTCTGGGGGGTTCAGCTCCCTTTCCAAAAATAAAATCGCTCAGAAATAGTAGAAAGTGAGCACATGGATTTCAGCGAAATCGGCATAGATATCGCAGGATTGAGCATGTGGTTTCCATATTTTCTCTGAAAACACAGGAAGAAACTGCACATCCGCTTTATCGGTAAGGATGGCACTGCAGTGGTCTAAATAATGCTTGTTATGGTTTTAAGAACGGTGCAGGAGAGGGACTCCATCACGTGGTGGCACCAATATAACCAGGTGGCTTAACTGTACACCCCCATCTCTCGAAAGGAGGACGTTGGACCGTAGAGTGGGGCAACTTAAGCTTACAGTTCACTGGGTCCATGTTTCAGATGCACCAGATGCTACAACTAGCTCTGATATAATGCACTGAACCTCTTCGATCCAATGACCTTTGTTTTATTTAGTCTTGTAATAATTTCCAGATGACTTTATACAGCTCAAGAAAGACTTTTGAAATTGAAGGTATCACATAAAGCCTTGACTGATTCCTTCACTACCAGACGTCTTCAGTAATGTGAATAAAGTCGCCAGGTAGCAGCAAAAGTGAGGATAAAATTATATCATGACCTCACTGGGCTGAAGAGGATTAACCTTTCAGTACAAGCCCGTCTTTGCCTTGCTGCAGCTACAAGGCGATTTTATTTAGCTTAGGAGATACTTTAAACTGGAAAAGAGACATACAGCCTTCGTTAAATTCTGTTCCAAAGCCGAACTGACGTTCAGGGATTATACTCAGTTCTGGGTAGATGTATTATTTAAATGAGTTAATGAATTGTGCGTCATTATCTAACTGTTTTAGTTTAAAAAGTATCTCCTAAGCTGGATAACTGCAGGCAACACAGACAAATGAATAAATTAATTAATGAACACAGTAAAAAACAGAAAATTACGTCATCGTATTAAGGGAATGATTATCGACACAGGTGCTGTAACTAATATACAAATTAACATAAAGAAACTGTCATGGACTCACATTAGGTGAACAAAATCGTCGTTTGCCAAAGTACCCTGGCTACAGTGATTCAATACTTGCCGTAGGGAGAAAAACAAAAACAAAAACTAACCTTAATACTAAAAGAATAAAAGCCTCCTAAACCCAGGGAATTACTGCTTACAACCACCACCATCTTCATCCTGCATCATCTTTAAACATACTTGGGGTTTCATTCTCTCGGGATTTATCTTGGAAAGATCATGTTACATCTCTTGTAAGAAATTAGGTGTGCTAAGCAGACTCCTTACCTTCTTTACCCCTGCACAGTTGTTAACTTTATACACGGGTTTTATTAGTCCCTGAGTAGAGTACAACTCTCATGTGTGGGGAGGCTCCCCACATGCAACACTTCTCAACAAGGTGGGTCAAAGGCTTTTCGTCTCATTAACTCTCCTCCTTTTACTGATTCCCTTCAACATCTGTCTCTTCGCCTCACTCTTTCATTTTTATCTCTTTTATATCGCTACTTCAATGGTCACTGCTCCCCTGAACTATCTGCTTGCACGCCCCCACCACTACGATGGGCGCGTAGCACCTGTCTAGCAACAAACTCTCATCCTTTCTCTGTCCAGCTTTCTAATACAAGAGTTAACCGTTACTCCCAGTCCTTCATGTATGCAACAGGTCAACTCTGGGACTGTCTGTGTATTTCTTACTGTTTATGACCTCCAGTCATTTAAACGCAGTGTGTCCAGGTCTCACGAAATGAACGAAAGTTTCTGTTATCTTGTTCTTTTTTTTTTTTTCCTGCAGGGAACAATTTGTGGGCCTGTGGCTTTTGGTTTCTTCTTTCTTGCACAAAAAAAAAAAAAGCCCTGCGTCCTTTTCATAGAACTGCTTCATGATTTGCAGCATATTACTGCGTTAATGTCTCATACTAAGTCGACAGTCAGGATGGAGAGATGGCAATATAAGGTCTAATTAAACTGAACAGAGTATAAGGAAAGGCCTCCTGTACTGACGATTATATTGTTGCCACATCTAACCCTCCCAGTAAAAAATCTATTCAATATTGATTATAATCGTCAAAGGATGATAAGAATGATAAATAAGGACGTCCCTGAGCTTATTGGGATAATCCAGTCACAATATGGGTAGATCTTTTCCACTGACTTAGTTCAAATTATAGCTTTATTCAAGCAGGCCATGAGATAAAGACAGTACTTCAGCACTAGATCCTTCCATGGCATTTCTTAGTGTCTTCTAATTTTAATCCATTCTTCTAGCTTAGCATTCAAGATGGAGAGATAGCAATTTTATATCAAGTTAGTGTAAAGCATTTCATTGAGGAAGTATTCTCCATACCAGCCAATTTGTCCATAGAACCGTCCCCTTTCAATCACCACCCAAGAGCCGTCCAGGGTCGCTGTGAAAAATAGGAATATATATGAACATACTGTTTGACATAGGTCGCCAGATTATCATCAGGAAGATAATTACGTCAGCCAATAAGAGAAGGTGCAAATCTGTGGACAAGTGAATTTTTTCTCTTTTTTGGTTAAGGTTTTATGGCCATTGCCCACTGTGAGGGGCATTATTCCAAGTAAGGTCACCGGAACAGAAACAAGACAACAGAGCACGGTCATTACACAAGACGGCCAGTCTACAAGGCCAGGAGTGGAGGCAGCATGAAGTAGAAAGCTCGAAGATCAGCTAGATGCACCTCCTCCCAGGCATTCAGACTAGATGGAATCCCCCCATCCAGGTCAGCTTCCTGGAGAAGATCATACAATGTGGAACAGGTTGTGATGCCGAGGTGGTACGACTGAGTGTAGGCGTCGAGTGTCAAGAGGCGACAGTAGGAGGACACATCTAGCTGATCCTTGGAATGCACAATAGGAGGGCGAGATGAGTTGCCCTTCTCTGCCTGAGGATGGGAGGTCTCATCAACCCCCTCCCCGGCCGAGGATCCAGTTGACGCATCCTCAGCCATAGAGACGGAGCCAGAAGAGTCACCCCCCCTCCTTGGTTTTTGACGGTGGTTGGTAAACTTCAGCAGCAGTCTGAATCATAGACATGTCCGGAGCCAGGTCTGGGATCGTTGTGGTATTCTTCTGGTTGTGGGGCGCATCCAGCCGCAGCCTCTTCCACGGTGTTGCTTGGGGAGTGGCAGGGCTGCAGTGGCCAGGTCCGACACTCCTGGTGACGAGGGGTAGAATGCACATCTTGGGCGAAGCACTTGGGGATGACAAAGTGAGGCAGGCCATTCTCCTCAAAGACCTTGGGGAGATGAATGCGTAAAGCCCTCTTGTCACCCACGCAAAATGCCTTCGCCATCATGAAGCACATGTCCACGATGGTGTTGATCTCCCTAGGACTCCCAGGATCCCTGGTCTGGCGTCCCTGGGCCATGAGACGTTGCCGTGCATGGGTAGAACCCTGCACGGCCACGCCTCCTGGCCTTTAATATCCTGAGCCTCAGGACCCTTGAGAGTCCCAAAGAGACAAAACTCCACTGTTCCACCATCCCCAAGGAAGTGCTGGAGGTCCCGTGGGTTTGGTGCAACAACAGCCTGGCGGTGCACAAAAACATCAACACCAAAATCCTGGCGCTTGCTGAAACCATACCCCACTCTGACGTTGAAACAAACTAGCTTCATCTGGGCGCTGAGACTGTAATCCGCTTGTTGCCCCCCTCAATGGGTCACAGGCAATAGCAGTGGTTGTAGCATCCATGGCTGCCAGCAGTGATTTCTCCCTCTCTACTCAATTAGAGTCTTCACCAAACCCTGTTTCAGAGGTCTGCCACCAGGTGGTCTACTGTCGCCCAGCCACGATTAAATATTTTTGCGGGGTTTTAAAGACCTGTGAAATTGTACCTAATACTAAGTTTATAATAATATTGCTATTTATAAGAGTCTTTTTCCTATTCAATCCAGCGCATACATATATACCTGTAAAGAAAAAATAACCAGGCTCAGAGAATCTTAGCCTGGGGACTAAAATAGTGTACTGTCTATTTACATATATTTGAATAAATCGTGTGCAATTAGTAAAAGGAGATTACCTTCACGACTTCTTATGTGTGTATTTTAGCATGCTTTAAAGAAGTAAGCAGTTCCACTGAAAATAATGTACTGAACGATTGCTTAGTTGGTGAATCAGCCATAGTAATCCAAACAAACGGCAGTGCGGTACGACACTATAACCATAGCAAAGTACGAGGAGTTGAAGTGTAAACTTACTAAACTGTGCATTGGAGCCAGGGAAACATTTAAAAGCATTATTTATGTTAGAATTTAGTTACTAAGATGATCAAGACGTCTAACACGTCCGTATTGTTATGAAAAGTCATACGTCAGGCAGGGCAGCATATGGAAAGGTGCTGCCGAACCTGCGGCTACATATCTACTTTCTTTTGTCGATACTAACGAATGACAAATATTTTAATCACTGTTATCCTGTTTTATGGATGGTTCTAGTAAAATTGCCTAGGTTTCGTCTCTATGTTATGTTTACAGAGATGAGTAAACTGACGAAAGCTGAGTTTACAAAATGACACCTATAATACACTATATATAATCAAAAGGCTCCCATACTGTAATTTCATTGTAGCATATCATGCCAGCTCAGTAATTTCATGAGTAAAATCTGATTTGGGGCTTTTTATTTTGTGTCAAAATTAAAAAGAAATTACGCACTGGCTACTTTTTCATTGCCTACCCCGCATCAGAGCTGGGCAACGGAAACGAACCTTGTAGCAGATTTCTGAAACAGGATCTGGTGAAATGTCTAACTGGCTGTCCGTATTCCAGATCCGGCCGCAATGAGTTGAGATGGGGGCCTCACTGAGTGTAAGTTATGTTGTCCTTATTAAAGAGCCATGTTATATTACTGAATGAGTATGTGTTGTAATATTGCTTGAATAACTAATATTAAACTAAAATATCACTTAAATTTGGTGTAACCACTCATGCAAACACAATAATACAATAGTGTTATATAGCTTACCATTTTTTATAATATGAGAAAATGTATAATCCTGTCAGCTTCGCATTTCAGTACAGGCAACAGAAATGACTAATCAGCTGTGACCACTAGTTTCTCCAAATATTCTGATTGCTAAAATATCTCAAATTACTGGCTTTAATTATAATAATGAAACAAAAGCATTCGGAGGCCAAATGCTAACTGCCAGCTAAAATAATTATGTTGTTCGTTAAGGTACATGCTACCTACAAACCAAATCTGAGTAAAATTCGCGGAGTCTACAGAATTCAGCCATCGCGCTTCATCAAAAGCCAATTCATATAAAAAAAAAATATGGCGACTGGCATCCAGTCGTCTTTGATGAAATCATCACCAAAAGTAATAGGCTTCTGGGCATCCACAGTGTTGCTATTTCCTGAGGGTTTGATGATAATTCGTCCACAACTTTTCGAGATATTTCGGCAACAGATATATGCAACTCACACACACACATCCACAAGAAGTATATTGTCTCGCTTTGCTAAAGGCAGGTGATAAAATGGATGTTGCCAATTTGATATCCGGATTTATACCTCAGTTGAGAGGTATATGAGGGAGGGGGAGTGAGTTGGGGGAGGGCAATCAAATGTGGGTGACAGCGACTTGGAGGCGTTTTGTCTGCGGCCTCCCTTTGCGGGACTAGGGCGTCGGGTTATAGATAGATAGACTTCAACATAATATTTCCAACTGCAAAAATACTGTATGGCGCATGCGATATTACAAATACTCATATATTTTTATTTTAGCCGTGTGAGATGGTGGGTTGAATGAGAGGCACCGTACTGAAAATTATTTAGCCGGTTATGGGTGAACAACATAATGGTGAAGTAGCGGTGGTAGTGCTAAAGTCGTTATGTATTAAGAGATGAAATAGTCTGGATTCTTCTCAGTGATGCTGAAGGTTCTCATGACACAAACAGCTGGATGTGGCACCCAAGGTCTCTCAATGGCTTTTATTTTTATTTGTTTTTAATTAAAGTCTCATGCCTGTAGCAAGGTTCGGCGGTATGGTGTGTGTGTGTGTGTGTGTGTGTGTGTGTGTGTGTGTGTGTGTGTGTGTGTTGCCCAAATATATCGAAAAGTTGAGGATGAATTTTCACCAAACCTTCAGGAAATAGCAAATATGTGAATGTGCAGGAGCCCATTACTTTTGGTGAAGATTTGATCGAAGCCGATCGAATGCCAACCGCCATATATATTTTAGAGTATTGATTAGCATTTTGTGATTTTATCGAATTTTCTTCAATTCTGGTTTGGAGGTAACTTGTACATTAGCCAAAAACAGATTTTGACTGGCGAATAGCATTGGGCTCCCGAATGCTTTTGTTTCTTTTCATTTTATTTTTCCTTATCTCTGAAATCCGCTACTTTCACAATGGCCAGCTTGCAAGGCTGAACTGATGACAAACCTACCACAAACCACATCGAAAAATTGTCAGTGAATGCAATGGTAGTAGCATACGGCTGGTGTTTCAGTACGCTGTGGCATTAGTGATGGCAGTATCAGAGATAGTGGTAATAGTGATGATAACTGTATGCTGTTGTCATGAAAATGAAAATTATGAGTGAGTGCCTATCTGGAATACTGTCAGCCTGGCAGTTGCTGGCACTTAGGGTAGAATATTTTGGAAATAAGAAAATGGTTCATTCAAAGATTTGAAAACAACAGTAAAATTCATTCGTTCAAAGTCGAATTGACATAAAAATCCAAGTCCGTTCGTCTTGTGTATATTATCAAGCTAGTATACCTGATGTATAGAGAATCAATGCGAAATATAAAAGTGACAGTATGAAGCGACACCATGAAACTTAATACACTCAGTTTAAAATTATATCCCAATAGTATAGAGTTGAAAACTGCCCCCAAATAATGTTCAGTCGCAGTAAAGTGAGTGCTGCAAATTTCCATGACAAAGTATGAGAGAGCAATGGATTCTTCACCTACAATATCATAGTTTTTCGAGACTGAGCTTTTCAAAAGCAGCTGTATCCTTTTAAGAATGATACGCAAAGGGACCGTGACTCTGTATCTCTATGTCTTCTGGACACAGACAATACCCTCAGCTGTTTACTTTGATCTTTGCCAAACTTTACTGCATAATTAAAAATACTTGCATCACCTTATTGGTGTGAGTTTGCTTTCTCAACCTTGAGGAGCTGATAAAAGAAGTACTGCTCAACCGTCACCAGCGAACCTCTCAGCTATCGTCCAAAATAGTAGTCTCACCATTTCTCTCACGTTTCTTGATTAGCAAGAAGGAGAAAAAGGTCCCTTCTTGCACTGGAATTGTCAGTATGCATTGCATTGGTTAAAAATATTACATTTTCTGTTACTCAATGCTGTTAAACTTTGTAGTGGTGTAGGATTACTTTGAACTATTATGTACGTCCCATAGATAAAAAATAAAAGTAATTTCCGGATACATGTGTTTCGTTCCATTCTTTCCCAGACATGAAAGTCATGTAAGATTAGTTCTCACCAGTCTCTCTCTCTCTCTCTCTCTCTCTCTCTCTCTCTCTCTCTCTCTCTCTCTCTCTCTCTCTCTCTCTTTCCATTTATTTATTTATTTATGTGCCTCTGTTACACAGGAAGGATGTTTAAATGGACCAATAAAGTTACTGAAGAACCCTGTCGTGGAGGATAGCAGTCCTTCCTAAATGAATTAATTTCTTTTGCTGGTAGCATCAATGATATAACAACTAAGTACTCTGATTGAAGGGATTAACAGTCGTGTTTTAAGTAGCTTTGGAGATGTAATATTTTTTCCTTAGTAATTTATTTTGCACATTACATTCAAGAGCTTCCTGTACAGTATATTATTGACGCAAACTGTGTCGATATTAAAACAATACAAACATTACAACTAATATTCAAGGGAGCAGTAATATGTATTATGCAAAACCAAATCGCTAAGGAGGGAAAATTACAATTCCCCCCATAACACTAAAAATCCGTCCCTAAATCTAAATTATTTCCACCTGACATAGCCTTACAAATAACACAGCTTCATCAGTTTTAGCGTCTAATGTAGAGTCAGATACTCAAGGGAGAGCTGGAGCTCCCATTTCATCAGCCCTCGGGACTAGCTCCCGACCATCCCCCTTTCCTGAACATTTTCAGTGTTTCAGTAACACAGAGAGTAGACCAGCTTGCTCTCCATAACAAGTTTCTCAAACTGTCAGCACCAAACTACATGCACAGTACACACCACACTTCCTTTTCAAAACTGGAAAAAAAAATGACAACTAACTAAGCCTCTGAGTCCCCGGAGGGGGTGGGGGACCATAAATGCCCGCACCATTCTCCCCTCTCCTGGTGATGACTCAACTAGCTGCCTGGAACCATTGTCTGACTCACTTCTTCATTTCTGCAACATTCGTGGCCTTTCCTCTAACTTTTGCTCTGTTGAGCTCCATCTCTCCTTCTCTAAACTTCACCTTCTTTTCCTAACTGAGACTCAGCTGTCTGAGGCAACTGATAGCAAACCCTTTTCTGTATCCTCCTACTTTCTTTATACTCATTTCGAAGCCAAAGGTGGCTGTTGTGTATATGTACACAACGAATTGTTTTGTTCGTGTTCCTGACCTTGATTCTTCTGAATTCTCTACTCTCTGGCTTCAGCTTCCCTGTCATTCTCTGACTAAATATATCTGTTCTGTTTACTTATCCCCTAATTCTACTGCTGAAAAATTCTTCGACTATCTAACTTATACGATGGAACACATTCTATCCATTTCTCTTTTCTCTGAAATCTCCATTCTAGGAGATTTCAATGTTCACCACCACCTTTGGTCTCCTCTCCTTTCACTGATCCACCTGGTGAACAAGCCTACATCTTTTCTATCCTTAATGACCTAGTGCAGCTTATACAGCACCCTACCCGTATCCCTGACCGCCCTGGAGAGAGTTCCAACAAACCTGACCTTCTTTCAACTAATCCTTCTGCTTACACTGTTAACCTTTTCTCTCCATTTGCTCCTCTGATTACAACTTTATTACATTAACCTGTCCTATCGCCCCAGTATGGCCTGTGGACCCTCAAAAGAAACGTTGATTGTGGCACTTTGGAGCTGCAGATTGGGATGCCCTTGGGCAGTACTTCTTTGATCTTTTCTAGGATGATTATTGCTTCCATGGCCGGGAGCCATCTGTGTGTGCCTTGCACATTATGGAGGTTATTCTCTCAGGCATGAAAGTGTACATTCCCTTCTATATCCTTTGACTATTGCAAGAAAGCCTTGGTTTAATAACGCTTGTTCTAATGCTGTCCACAACAAAAAGAGGGCCTATAAAAGGCACAGGAGACAACCCACCCCAGAATCACATCTTTTTTATGTTTCTGTCCTGAATCGTGCTAAGTCTGTTCTTTGCTCTGCTAAAAATAATTTCATCTGGACTAAATGCACTCAACTCTCTGACTCAAATTCTTCCTGCCCCTTCTGGCACCTTGTCAAAAACCTTTCTAACAACTTTACCTTATCATCCTCCCCTCCTCTTTTCTATTCTGATGGCTCTGTAACTATTTCTTCCACTGATAAAACAGATCTCTTCGCTCAGACTCTCCTCCAATTCCACCTTAGACAATTCTGGTGCTGTTCCTCCATCACTTCCCCTGTCTGACTTCCTTAAGTTTGACATTAAAATTTCTTCAGCTGATGTATTTTCTGCCATCACTGGCCTCAATACTAACAAGGTATATGGGTCTGATGGAGTCCCTCCTGTTGTCCTCAAGAACTGTGCTTCTGTGCTTACACCCTGCCTAGGTAAACTCTTTCGCCTTAGTCTGTCAACTTGTACCTTTCCTTCTTGCTGCAAATTTGCTCTAATTCAGCCAGCCCCAAAGAAGGGTGACCATTCTCAACCCTGTAACTATCGTCCAATTGCTTTAACATCCTGTGAGTCAATTCTTAACAGAAAAATTTTAAATCATCTTTCCTATCACAACCTTCTTTCTGATCATCAGTATGGGTTCCGTCAAGGTCACTTCACTGGCGATCTTCTCACCTACCTTTCAGACTCCTGGTCATCCTCCTTTCGTGACTTTGGCAAAAGCTTTGCCATTGCACTTGATATCTCAAATGCTTTTGATCGAGTCTGGCATAAATCTTTAATTTTCAAATTGCCCTCTTACGTTTTCTATCCTTCTCTCTGTGCCTTCATCTATAGCTTCCTTTCTGGTCGTTCTATAGCTGCTGTTGTAGACGGCCATTGTTCTTCTCCTAGATCTATCAACAGTGGTGTTCCTCAGGGCTCTGTCCTATCACCAACTCTCTTCCTTTAATTCATCAATGACCTAAGTGTACATCTAACCCTGTCCACTCGTACGCTGATAATTCCACCCTTCACCTTTCCATTCGGTTCCCGCAACGTCTATCTCAGTAGTTATTTCAACAAACAAGGGATGAGGCTATGGCACACCTAATGTCTGTCTTGGCTCGTATCTCTGACTGGGGTAATAATAATCTTGTTGCTTATAATGCATCAAAGACTCAGTTTTTACACATATCAACCCGACAAAATCATCCACAGGAGTACCCACTAATGTTTAACAATATCCAGTTCAATCCTGCATCATCCTTGAACATGCTTGGGATTTCATTCACTCGGGACTTATCTTGGAAAGTTCGTATTACATCTCTTGTAAAATCTGCTTCCAAGAGATTCGGTGTGCTAAACCGACACCGTACCTTCTTTACTCTCGTACAGTTGTTGAATTTATACACGGGTTTTATTCGCCCCTGTGTAGAGTACAACTTTCACGTGTGGGGAGGCTCTCCACATACTGCTCTTCTCAATAGGGTGGAGTCAAAGCCTTTCATCTCATTAACTCTCCTCCTCTTACTGGCTCCCTTCAACCTGTGTCTCTTCGCTGCACTGTTGCATCTTTATCTCATTTCTATCGCTACTTCAATGGTCACTGCTCCTCTGAACTTTCTGTTTGCATCCCTACACCTCTACGATGAGTGTTGCACCTGTCTAGCAACAAACTCTCATCGCTTTTCTGTCGAACTCTCTAATGCAAGAGTTAACCGTTACTCAAAGTCCTTCGTTTATGCAACAGATTAATTTTGGAACTGTCTCCCTCTGTCTGTATTTCCTACTTCCTATGATCTCCAGTCTTTCAATGGCAGTGTGTCCAAGCATCTCGAAATGAACGGATCTTGAATTTGGCTCTCTTTTGTTTTTTGTTTTTTTCTTGGAAGGAACAGTTTGCGGGCTCCTGGCCTTTGATTCCTTCTTCCATGCATTAAAAAAAAAAAAAAGGCCTCTGGCTTCTCCTGCCTCACTGGTTTATGAGTGCTACTGCTCAATACAGCCCTGGCCGCGGGGGTGCATTTCAAATATAGCGTCACGGTGACCAAGGCTGACACATGCAAGCATGTTGGAGCCTTCAAAATCGAAACCGAAAACGAAAACGAAAACCATACATTCCGATAGGATTTCAGATACCTCGATGTTCATCCATGGCTTTACCAAGGTAAATATTGAGCTAATATTTCGTTACTATATACATTGGCATGTATTCTCTCAGTTCCTAAGGCAAAATTTGGCCTTTGGGATATTCCAGTTTTACACTTATGTCTGAACACCAGACACCTCCAAAAAACAGCCATTAGCAGTTAACAGGTTAAATATGGTGCAATGGACTGACGTGTTTATTACTATTCACCTGTGAGTGTTAGTTTACACATTTGTCCTCTTCATGTCTTTCAAACATCTATGAATCCAACACCGGATTCACAGACGCTAAAATGTGACGTAGTGTACTGAGGTGCATATTGCTATTCATCTGTGGGAGTCATCGAAGTCCTCTGCTTGCCATTCAGGCGTCTGTGAATCCAGCAATGACGATCAGGCAGGGGATGCGAACAAAATATAGTACAGGGTGGTCAATAAATAGTGCTATACTAGAAACTCCTCGGGCAGTTTTTTAATGTTTTGCGGGGACGGCTCCATTTGCTGGTCGGGACGTAGGCGTGGCAATGGGAGTAAGAAATGAATAAATAATACAGGGTACACATTGATAACGATGACTGAGCAGCCACCAGAACATACGAGAAATCGACGACTGAGTGGAAGATGAGCATTTGATATTTATTTGCACCACACGTTTTAAGTGTGCTTTCCACTCTCCTGAATCCACTACACTGTAATTAATCGTGAAAGAATGCCTGCCAGGGAATTATGCCAGCCAGTACACGCATTACACAGTTTATTTGAGTGGTGTTGCTTATGCTTTTTTTTTTTTTTTTCTGTTTTATCGTGAGTGTTACAGGCGTGGTAGCGGACGTGCGTCTAATTGCATTTTCGTCTGTTCTTTTCTGTTACTTTGGTGACTGGGAAATTGTGACTTTACTTCAGTCTGACAGAGAGAGAGAGAGAGAGAGAGAGAGAGAGAGAAAGTTAAACATCAAAGGAAGAGTGCACTCAGAGGTAAATAATAATAATAATAATAGTAATAATAATAATAATAATAATAATAATGATAATAATAAAAAACAATGATTAATAATAATAATAATAATAATAATAATAATAATTAACAATAATAATAATAATAATAATAATAATAATAATAATCTATTCATCTATCTATTGCCAGACGCCTCAATCCCTTTCGGAGTGGCCACAAACAAATCGCCTACACGTCGCCCTGACCTTCGCCATTTCACTGCCCTGCTCCCAACTCGCACCCCCCTCTCTTATATACCTCTCCACCCCATCCCTTCATCTCATCCTCGGACTCCCCCTCCCTCTCCCCCCCTCCACCTCACTTACATACACTCTCTTCGTCAGTCTTTCACCCTCCATCCTCTCCACATGGCCAAACCACCTCAGTGTATTCCTCCTAACGCTTCCTATCACATCCACATCCACACCACAACGCTCCTTTATATCCTCATTTGTCAGTCTATCTCTCCATGTGACTCCACAGGCTCCTCTTAAATAACTCATTTCCACCGCTCTCACTCTTGACTTTTGTCCTTTCAACAACGTCCAAGCTTCACTTCCGTACGTTAGAGTTGGTATCACAATACTGTCATGTAGTAACTTTTTCACTTCCATGCTCACTTCCCTGTTTCTTATCACTGCTCTCAAGGAACCAGCAACCTTTCTTCCCTGCTGTACCCTTTCAAGCACTTCACTCTCCAAACCTCCATCCTTACTCATCACACTACCCAAGTACTTAAACGTACTCAGATTTTCCATTTCCTCACCATCCAACCTCGCTGTACATTCACTGACTTCACCTCTCTCAAAGACCATCACTTTACTCTTCCCTACATTCACCTTTAGATTCCGTTTCTTACACACTCTCCCAAACTCATCCACCAAACCTTGTAGCTCTCCTTCGTCTTCACTCAACAACACAGTATCATCTACAAACAACAGTACGGGGAGTTTCCAAACACTACCCTCTCTCACCAGGGCCACTACAACATCCACTACCCTACCTTTTATTATCCCATCCATGTAAAGATTGAACAACCATGGAGACATGACACATCCCTGTTTCAACCCAACCTTCAAAGAGAAAAATTCACTCAGTTCACTATCCACACGCACTGCAGCCTTAGCACCATCATACATACTCTTCACAGCATTCAAAAACTTCCCATCTACTCCATATATTCTTCATACTTTCCACAATCCTTGTCTATCGACCCTGTCATATGCTTTCTGCAAATCCATGAAAGCAGCTTACAACTTCTTTCCCTTCTGTAGAAACTTTTCCACTAAAGATCTAAGAATGAAAATCTGACCTACACAACCTCATCCCTTCCTAAAGCCTCCCTGTTCTTCTCCTACTAATTCCTCTGTTCTTTCTCTAACTTTGTCAATATGTATCCTACCATACACTTTTCCTATTATACTAAGAAGACAAATGCCCCTTTCATTACCACACACTTCTTTTTCCCCTTTTCCTTTGTACAAGGGAACAATTATACCTGACTTCCAATCCTCCGGGACGCTACCTTCCTCCCAGGCCAATCTGCACATTTTCCACATCCATTCTACTACTATCTCTCCCCCATGCTTCAGCATTTCACCACACACTTCATCAATACCTGGGGCTTTCCCCGATTTAACTTTCTTCATTGCTTCCACAACATCTATCCTACTGATTTCTTCCTGTCTTCTCACCTCCCTCCTTCTCCCAGCCATTCCCCAGCCACTTATACTTGCATTACTTCCATCCTCTATGTTCAACAATTCCTTAACCCCTTAACCACGGGGCGTCAATTTCGTGATGTTTGGGAGCAAGGGATCATACCGCAGGGCGTTCCTTTTGTGATTCTGTCTTATTTTGAATTCACCTGGGGTTCCAAGTGTGGGCTTGTATCATCTATCAGTACTGCCAATGTCCAACACTAGTCAGCACTCCTAATCTCATCTGTACTCCCATCCATTGTTGACAATTTAGCCATTTCTCCCCGTTCTTGACTCCCCTCCCTACCCCCCCTCCATTACCCTATCCTCTCGCCTGCCCGGCCGTGCTACGCTAAGTAAATCTTCCCTGGAATTTTTCACTGATTTCATCCATTGAAATAAGCCCTATGCCCTATTCTTATACCAAATAATATATACAAGAAAGAAATAAGGTAAGTGAGAGTGCCATACACCTGGAATTGGCTAATTATCACCTGACAACACCTCATGTGAACTCGTTCGCTAATTTTTGCTGTTTATTTCCCCTTGAAATATGCCGTATAATCTATTTTCATAATAAATATACATATAAGGAGGGAAGGGAGAAGCCTAAGTGATATTTACATTCACCTGGAACTACCTAATTTATAATGTACAGTATTGTCTAGATTCCCTGCCAATCATTTCACTGCTATATATTAGCTGTGTCAAGAGGCTAACGTTGGCAGTAATGAATTTCCCTAGGTAGGCCACCACCCCGGCCCACCCTTATCAGTTCACTCTCATCTTCCAACGTGGAGGTACGTCTGTTCACTCTTGCTAGCTTCATGGACTTTTCACCCCCATGTAAAGGGCCCTGTGACCTTTACCCCCTACTAAACCTCGTGTGGAAAGAGGTAAAGGGCTGACAATTGATAAAAGAGTGACTACGATCTTTCTATTGAGTAAAACAGTGCAAGTGGAATTGTAAATAATGTGTAAATAATGTGTAAACAGCAAGTGAAAGTAATGAATGTAAATATACATGAACAGTGGAAAATAGTTTTATAAGTTACTTCAAGTGACAGTGCATAACACAGTGTAAATAAAATAGAAATGTAAATAATGTAAATAAAATAGAGAACGTAAATAGAACTGTAAATGAGTAGTATTATAAGAATACGAAAATATACCCTAGGAGTAATGAATGTGAAAGTTTCACTCTAGCATGTCTGAATACTATGAGTTATGAGAGTGAAGGTGAAAGTGACATTCACTCTCAATGCTAGTATACAGGACGAGAAAGTGAATGCTACGTATTTTACTGAAAGAAATTGAATCCCTACAGTGACAATAAACTAATACTACTGAAGGAAACTTATGGATAAAGACTGTAGATATATATAAGTGTTATATAGTAATAGAAATATAAAGTGTGAGGGGTTTTATGAATAATAAATGACGGAGTACCAAGAGCGAACTAGCGCAAGTGCGACGGTCAGACGCTCTCGTAATTTTCATTGCTTTCACAGTGTTTTTTTTTTGGAGTATGGATCCCAAACTACTTGAAAATCATAGAGTAGTGTTTATAGTGTTAATATCTGGCTGTGGTAATCATATTACGGGTTGTCAGGAAGTGTAAAGTGGAGACTTCGTTACCCAACTTCAGAGGCCTCCACAAGTTCTACGGTAACCGGCGAAGGCTCAACAAACATTCCAGGAGAAAGCTGAAGGTATGTGCCTTAAGCATATGTAATTTTAATATTTCAGGACTAATAACTGATTTTTGGCAAATATTTTTTGAGAGTCTGTCGGAGCCCGAATAATCCCGCGGCACACGCAAAACATTGGTAAACATGCCCGTGGTGCAGGGGTTAAAGTGTTGTCTCCATCTGCTCACTTTTTCTGCCTTCTCCACTAGTAATCTACCATTTTTATCTTTTACTCCCCTGCTAACTTCACTTCCACCCTGTCTTACTCTCTTCACCTCTTTCCAGAACATTTTCTTACAGTCCCTCCACTTTACACTCAAATTCCTTCCAAATTCCTCATCCACTCTCTTCTTATTCTCTCTTACTAATCTTTCCACCTCTCTCTTTCTACATATAACTCTCTCTTCTGCCTCTCAACTTCTTCCACGCCCCTATTTCTCATCCATTCATTGTATGCTTTCTTCTTTTGTGCCACAGCCTGTCTCACCTCTTCAGTCCACCACGCTGTTCCTTGCACCCCCCCTCCGTCTTCTCTTCATCCCACACACCACATCACATGCTGCACATATTTCTTCTGTGAATATCCTGCACACACCTTCCACGTCCCCCATCTGCTCTAATTCATATTTGCCCAATTGTTCCTCCACTTCTCTCTTATATTCTGCCTTTTTTTTCATCCTCTTGTAACCTTTCCACTCTCCTTGCAAATACTCCTTCTTCCCATCCTTCTCTTCTTCTATTTCTCCATCTTATTTGGATCTTTATGCTGGCCACCACCGAGTAGTGGTCAGAAAGTCCACTCCCCCAACCTCTATAAGCTCTTGCATCCATTACACATCTTCGCATCCTATCATCCACACACACATAATCAGTCATTGCCTTCCTTTCATTCAGTTCACCACCCATTCTTCTCATCACTCACCATGTATACCTGTGGATCATTTTGTGCCTGAAGAGGGTATTGGCTATCACCAACCCTCTCCCAGCACAAATGTCCACTAATGCATTGCCATTCTCATCTATCTCAGCAGGCACACCCCACTCACCAACTATTCCATCCACCTTCACATTCCCTACTTTACCATTTATATCACTGATCAAAAACACTCTCTCATTCCTTCCAAACTTTTCCATGCACACTTCCACATTTGTCCAGAACTCTTCTCTCACTTTGCTTGCATGATCTTTCGTTTGCGCATACAAGCACACAATTGCCCACATTTGTATTCCAACTTTCAATCTTACCCACACAATCCTTGACCCAACTGATCCATACTCTCTTACATTCTTCTACCATCTTTTACCCACAACTATACACACTCCTTCTTTTGCCCTCTCATTCTCACCTACTCCTGCACATATACCCCATCCATACTCCCATTCTCTCACCCTCTCACCTCTCCATTTAGTTTCAGTTGCTCCACATACATCAACTTTCACACCCTCAAGCACCTGGACAATCTTTCTCTCCTTCACCTCATCATTCTCACCTCTGACATTCCCTGTTGCTATTACCATGTCCTTTGTCCTGCCCTTGGTTGTCATCTTTTGGTCAGTCCTTGTCCGAGGCATCTTGTTCGTCTTTTTAGTTAGTTGTTTTCCAGGAAGGGGCACTAACCCTCCGCCAGCCCTTTTAGTCGCCTTGTACGACAAGCAGGGATACTGGGGGATTATTCTTGAAAAAAACCCTACCCTCAGGGGTAATAATAATAATAATAACAGCCGATCACCTTATTGTTGATGGTGTTCCTGTAAATGACTACTACAACTACTGCTACTACTACTACTACTACTACTACTAACTAGAGGCCTCCAAAGGAGGGAGTCACACCAGCCGCGAGCCGATACATGTCTAGCACGGCACGGAATATGACCTTGACCTTGACCTACTTGCACCAATTTCGAACTCGCAGATTTTCATCCCAACTACACACCTGTAAAATTTTATGATGATATATTGAGCAGTTTGAGAAATTATCGTGCTAAAAGACACACAGACACACAGACAGACAGACAAATTGACTACAATACTTGTAGATTTTCATCCCTACTACAGACCTGTAAAATTTTTTTATGATATTTTTAGCGGTTGCGAAGTTATCGTGGTAACAGACACACAGATCTTGACCTACTTTCACAAGTTTCGAACTCATGATCCGTTCTTTTCCCTAATACACACCTGTAAAATTTTTTGATATCTTGAGCGGTTGCGAAGTTTTCGTGTTACACACACACACACACACACACACACACACACACACACACACACACACACACAAACTGAAAACAATACCAGCTTCGTTAGCGTGGCTGGTAATCATCATCAGCATCATCACAATCATCACATCAACAACAAATGTGCCAGCAATGAACCCCTATAATCCGATGATTTTTTTTTCTTAATACATGCTCCCTTCATACGATTTGGTTCAGGTTAGGGAAGGACATCAGGTAGTGAGGGGGTTATTTCCCTATGATACCTGTCCTTCATCATCATCATCGTCATCATCATCATCATCATCATCATCATCATCATTGTTGTTTTTATTATTATTATTATTATTATTATTATTATTATTATTATTATTATTATTATTCAGGGAAAAGGGATTGGACGGAGAAGGTGCCAAAGATCGTGCAGCGTGGAGAGCCGCCACTAGGTGACAGATGCCGACGGATGCATGCATGTTGGTGCCTTTATAAACGATACAAGACGATTATTATTAAAACTTCCCACATTCCCGTGGAAAGTTTTGTTTTGTCAATCTTGTTGAACAGAATAGAGCCGGTAATTGATAAAATTTTAAGAGAAGAACAAGCGGGATTTAGAAAGGGTCGAGGTTGTAATGATCAGATTTTTATTGTAAGGCATAATGCAACAAGCTAATGAGATGAAAATGCCACTTAGTATGTGTTTTGTGGATTTTGAAAAGGCGTTTGATAGTGTTTCGCGTGGAGCTATGTTGAAAATTATGAGATTCTATGGTATACCAGAAAAGTTTGTAAATATTATTAGAAGTCTGCATGAAGGTACTTTTTGTAAGGTAATGGTGGGTGGTTCTTTGAGTGATCCATTTCAAGTTAGGCCAGGAGTGATTCAAGGAGGAGTTCTTTCGCCATTGTTGTTTGTTTTGGTTATGGATTATGTTATGAAGAAGGTTGTAAGGAGAACAGGTGCAGGAATTAACTGGAAAGAAAATAAGAAGCTGATGGATTTGGACTATGCTGATGATATTGTACTGATTTGCGGAAGTATTTACGAGATGCAGAGGGTGCTTGATTGTCTGGTGGAGGAAGGAGAAAAAGTGGGATTGGTAATAAATTGTAGAAACTCTGAAATTATTAATATGAACGTGGAGAACCAAATCGATTGTGTAATTGGGAATAATCTGGTGAAGAATGTAGAAAACTTTAATATCTGGGAACGATTGTATCATCTAATGGATCATTATACAATGAAACTGAGGAGAGGATTAGACAGGCTTGGCGAGCTGTTGGAATGTTGAAATCTGTTTGGAATAATAATATGCTTTCGGTACTTACTAAAGTGAAAATTTACAACTCCATGGTTAGACCAATTTTAATTTACGGGCATGAGTCATGGTACAGTACAATTGCAACAGATCAGAAAGTATTAGGATTTGAGAATAAAATACTGAGAAGGATTCTTGGGGTAAAGTGGCAAGACAGAGTTACAAATGAAAGAGTAAGGGATATTACGAGAGTGGAACCAGTTAATGAATATGTGAGACTGTCTCGCTGGAAGTGGCTGGGGCACATATACAGAAAGAAGGTAGTTTAATACAGGATGTGCCAGAGTGGACTGCTAGAGGAAGAAGAGGTAGAGGTAGGCCGAGGGAATCCTCGTTGAGGACAATGAAAAAAGAAGCAGGAGAGGAGTGTTGGTGCGACCTGAAGGAGATGGCAAGAGACAAATATTGGTGGAGAGAGTTCATTGAGGCCCTATGCATCCCGTGGGGTGCCACAGGAAGTGATTGATTGGTTGATTATTTATTATTATTATTATTATTATTGTTATTATTATTATTATTATTATTATTATTATTATTATTATTATTATTATTATGTGTAGAAGGTGGGGGCGCCCATCATCCACCCACTTAGTGTAGTGATACTCTGTATTTAAGATATCACTACAATTAGTGGCAAGCCAAATGATTTCCTGTAAACCAGGAAAGCATTTACAACGCTGGGAGGTAACTTTATACCCAACCAACACGTGTTCCCTACGTGACAAAAGTGGGTTGGCGGAGGGTTAGTGCCCCTCCCCGGAAAACAACAAACTAAAATACGAACAAGAAGCTTTGGACCACGATTGACGAAAAGGTGACGACTAAGAAGCGAACAAAGGACACGATACGGATGGCGACTTTGACTGTAAGGGGTGCAAATGATGAGGTGAAAGAGAGAGAGATTATTAAGGTGCTTGAGGGTGCAAATGTGGATGCATGTGGGTTAACGGAAACTAAATGGAGAGGTGAGAGTGAGACAATGGGAGTATGGATGGGGTATATGCGCAGGAGTAGGTGAGAATGAGAGGGAAAAAGAAAGAGTGTGTATTGTTGCGAGTAAAAGATGGAAGGAGAATATAAGACAGTGTGGATCAGTTGGCTCGAGGATCGTGTGGGTAAGATTGAAAGTTGGACTACAAATGTGGGCGATTGTGTGCGTGTATGCGCCAATGCAAGATCGTGCAAGAAGAGTGAGAGAAGAGTTCTGGACAAATGTGGAAGCGTGCATGGAAAAGTTTGAAAGGAATGAGAGAGTATTTTTGATTGGAGATACTGTATGAATGGAAAAGTAGGGAATGAGAAGGTAGATGGTGTAGTAGGTGAGTGGGGTGTGCCTGCAGAGATGGATGAGAACTGCAGTGCTTCAGTGGACGTTTGTGCCGGGAGGGGGATGGTGATAGCTAATACCCTTATCAGGCACAACATGATCCACAGGTTTACATGGTGAGTGATGAGAAGGGTGGATGGTGAACTGAATGAACGGAAGGCAATGATTGATTATGTGTGTGTGGATGAAAGGATGATGGATGCAAGAGTAAATAGAGGTTGGGGGAGTGGACTTTTGGACCACCACTTGGTGGTGGTCAGAGTTAAAGTCCAAATAAAATGGAGAAATAGGAGAAGGGAAGGACAGGAGGAAGTTGTACATACAAAGAGAGTGGAAAAGTTACAAGAGGATGGAAAAATAGGCAGAATATAAGAGGGAAGTGGAGGAGCGATTGGGTAAATATGCTGTAGATTGGAGCAGATGGGGGACGTGGCATGTGTGTGCAAGATATTCACAGAAGGAATCTGTGCAACGTGTGAGATGGTCTGTGGGGTGAAGAGAAGACGAAAGTACGTGCAGGGAACAGCATGATGAACTGAAGAAGTTAGAGAGGCTGTGGCACAAAAGAAGAAAGCATATAGTGAGTGGATGAGAAACAGATGTGTGGAAGAAGTTGAGAGATGGAAGAGAGTGTTATATGCAAAGAGGAAGAGAGAGGTAAAGATTATTATGAGAGAATAAGAAGAGAGTGGATGAGGAATTTGGAAGGAACTTGAGTGTAAAGTGGAGGGAATGTAAGAAAATGTTCTGGAAAGAGGTAAAAAAAGTTAGACAGGGTGCCAAAGAAGTTAGTTGGTAAGTGAAAGATAAAAGTGGTATATTACTAATGGAGAAGGGAGAAAAAGTGAGCAGATGGAGAGAACACTTTAAGGTATTGTTGAACATAGAGAATGAAAGTAATGAAAGTATAAGTGGCTGGGGAATGGCTGGGAGGAAGGATGAGAAGAGAGGAAGAAATCAGCAGGATGGAAGTAGTGGAAGCAATGAAGAAAGTTAAAATGAGAAAGCCCCAGGAATTGATCGAGTGTGTGATGAAATGCTGAAGCATGGGGGAGACATAATAGTAGAATGGATGTGTAAGATGTGCAGATTGTCCTGGAAGGAAGGTAGAATCCCGGAGGATTGGAAGTCATGTATAATTATTCCCTTGTACAAAGGAAAATGGGAATAGGAAGTGTGTGGTAATCATAGGGGCATTTGTCTTCTCAGTGTAATACGAAAAGTATATGGTAGGATACTTATTTACAGAATTAGGGAAATAACAGAGGAATTAGTTGGAGAAGAACAGGGAGGTTTTAGATAGGGAAGAGGTTGTGTAGATTAGATATTCATTCTTAGATCATAAGTGGAAATGTTTCTAGAGAAGGGGAAGAAGTTGTAAGCGGCCTTCATGGATTTGGAGAAAGCATATGACAGGGTGGATAGACAAGGACTGAGGAAAGTATTAAGAATATATGAAGTAGATGGGAAGTTGTTGAATGCTGTGAAGAGTAGGTACGAGTGTGCTAAGTCTGCAGTGCATGTGGGTATTGAACTGAGTGAATTTTTCATTTTGAAGGTTGGATTGAAACAAGGATGTCATGTCTCCATGGTTGTTCAATCTGTATATGGATGGGGTTATAAAAGAGATACAAGGTAGAGCAGTGGATGTTGGAGCGGCCCTAGTGAGACAGGGCAGTGTTTGGAAAACAGTGATAGGAGTGTACATGATAGCAACAGTTTTAGGTTTCTAGAACATGAAGTGCAGGATGATCCTAGCCTGATACTGATTGAGGATTCCTTGATTAGGCATCAGGAGGAGTTTTGTGCTAATGGATATAGGAGGAAGCGTTACTGATTTCCTAAATGTAAGAAACAGGAAAGTGAATGAGAGAATTGATGTCTTAGTCAGCAACACCTCAGAGGACTCGGTCTTTGTTACTGAGATAGGGACTAATAATGTAGCTTTAGACAGATCAGAGGAGATAGGAGTATTGGGACCTTATTAGGAGGTTCAGGGAAGGCCATAGCAAGTTAGTTGTCTGTGTCTGTTACCAATATCAGACGTTGGTTCTGTGATTTTCGGTAAAATAATAGGAGTCAACTGTAGTCTAGAAGTTCTGTGTAGAAAGGGGTGTGTGATGATTGTTGATGCTTGGGAGAAGTTTAGTCATGACAGGAGCTTGTGTGGTAAAGGCAGCCTTCACACCAACAGGGTAGGAAAAGCTAGGATAGGTAAAGTTCTGGATGGCAGAGTTAGGCATGCTTTAGGTAATGATAGAGAGGTGGAAAGAAGGTCAGTTAATGGAACAGCTGTTAATAATCCAATCACTGAGGTCATTGCTGGTAAGGTAAGAGAGGGGAGATCAGCTCACTTGAGAAGTCAGGTAGAACTGACCTCTCTTCAGGTATCGGGGGACATCTAGAAAGGTAAGGGTGAATCAAATCAGTTGCTGACATTAGTGTTTTCGTATCAACTGAGGATTTAAACGATTAATCAGGACTAAATGTGCCTCACAGCCTACTAGAGCCAGCCGTATCGTAAATATTATGTATGTGAGTGCGACAAGTATTGTTTCAAAGCGAGGCAAATTAATTATTTATGAGTAAAATATTGAAAGAGGCTTGGCAAATTTTCATTTTTTTTTTTAACCGTCGTTTAGCCATAAAGATCTTCAACATTTTCTTTATTCTAAAGATGGGACTTAGGCTGAAATGCAGATTCCAGGAATATTCATCATCAATTTTATGCATACAAAGTGAAAGTGTTCATGCATTAATACTATGCAGCATAAAATCAGACAAGTATCTACCCGGGTATACCCACAATAATTTTGAACATTTGGTGGGCCAGACCTTGACCTTCCGTCGTACCAGTGACTAATTGAGACACTCGTGGGGTAGGCTGTGAGAAGTTGAAGAGACGCCGCATGCCTCTACATATATTTCAAGTAATTCCTCGGAAATCTTCCCCAAAGAGCTGGATGTCGCAGTGCACCTCAAAGCGGATGTGACTGTATGTCGCAGGTATTGGGTTATTATCAGAATATTGTTTGGAAAAATTCGTGTAAAGACAAAGAAGGGAACAGGGTGTTAGAACTGGTAGACGATGCATTTTTAAGGCAGACAGTGAATACACCAGTGCATGATAATAATATACTTGATCTTGCCCAAACATTAGGCAGTGATTTTGGTGATTTTTATTTCTTTTTTCAACAAGCGATCATAATATGATTAAACTTGAAGTTAACAAATACTATTAGACCATCATAAATAGCATATTAGTTCCTAACTTAAACAAGGCTAATTTCGTTAATATGAGAAACGAAATTGCCTACACCAAATGGATGTTAAGTTACTGAAAGTAGATGACATCGAAGAAATGTGGGAAATATTATGCTAATCGACTGATGTCTGTCAAACGAGGAAATATAACTCGAAATTCCCGATGAAACAATCCCACAAATAAAGCAGCCTGTATGGCGAAGAATACCGAAGAAATCATCAGTCGCAAAGATAAAATCAAATAAACAATACAAACGTACAAGAAGTAACGATGACAGTATCGAATATATCATATACAGTGGCAATGTACGAAAATGATATGGAAGACTAAACGAAACTATGAGGCGAACATTCCTCGTGAAGCAAAGTCAAACCTTAATTATATTTTCATTATATGGGGAGTAAGAACAATGTAAAGAATAGCATAGGTGCCCTGCAAAACTCAGAGCCCGACCTCATCCATAAAAACTAAACAGCAACAATCCTGAAGGACTCCTTTCGTAGTGCTTTACAAAAGAAAACAGCGTAAGTATTTTCATTTCACAACTGGTTTTCTTACGACCAGATGACAAGTTATCAATCACCGAAGTGACAGGACATGGTCTATTAAATTATCTTGAAAAATCGAACAGAATAAATAAACTGGCCTAGACCAGATGTATGAGGGGGGACCCCCAAATTCCCAGAATAGGTCGGTAGCGCGGTAGGCACCACTTGCTTGTAGTCCGGTGAATCATTCTGCCACATGACATTGCACTGAGAGGCTCGAGTGCGTATTTCTGGCATTTTTTGTTTGTTCGTGCACGTGACTTTTACTGTCTTCGTCCTCAAACCACTATGGTAGATGTGAATGAGCGAAAATTCTGTACTAAATATTGTGTTTTGCTCTAGAAAACCGCGGCTGAGATAGTGACACTGCTTGAGCAAACTTTCAAGGAGCAGGCTATGGAAAATTAAAAAAGGTTACGAATGGTACACTCAGTTTAAAAGAGACAACATTTCAGTCCAAGACTCTTTTCGTCCAGGCCGTCCTTCGACCTCAAGAACAAATGAAAACATCGAGAAAATTTGTCAGGAAATATTGGAAAATCGTTGTCGCACTACTGACGAACTAGTGAAGGCCTCAGGCGTTTCTTGGAGTTCAGTTCAGTAGATTTTGACACAAGATCTTGACATACACCGATTCTTGGCAAAAATCGTCCCCCGTCTTCTAGCTGAAGATCAAAATCAAATTGCGCGAACTTGTGTCAGGATTTGAAAGAACAATTGAAAAATGACCCAGAATTTCTTTCAAAGGTCATTGCAGGTGACGAGACCTGGGTTTACGGGCATGACCCCAAAGCCAGTCTCCAAGACCTAAAAAACTCGTCAAGTCCAACGTCAAGACAATGTTAATCGTTTTATTTTGAATTGAGGAAGTTGTCCATAAGGAATTTGTTTCCCGTGGACAGAGTGTGGACTTTTACTCGTACAAAACAGTTCTGAGGCATCTACGGGAAAACATCAGAAGCAAACATCCATAGAAGTGGCGCACCCAGAAAGGAGTCTTGCATCACGACAACGCCTAATCACACACCCCGTTGTCAGTCCAGCAATTATTGGCTAAAAACAATGTCTTTTTTGCTTGACACACCCCGTACTCGCCAGATCTCGCGCCCTGTGATTTGTTTTTGTTCCCCAAGATTAAGTTAGAACTGAAAGGTAGAAGATTTGACAACTTACAAGAAATCCAGGAAAAACACAGGAGTCTCTGAACAAGGTGGCAGGAATGGGAAAAGTGTTAGGACAAGTGTATTGCATCTCAAAGGGAGTACTTTGAAGGGAACTAACATTGATTGCTGTGAGTTTTTTAATTTTTTTTTTTTTTTAATTTTTAACAATTCTGGGAATTCTGGGGTCTCTCCTCTTATTATCTGTTCCCTTATTGCGTGAGTGTTACATACAGCCTTTCCTATAACTAAAATATTCAATAAATCATTAACTGAATGTAGAGTACCTGATCAGTGGAAGCTCCTTAATATACCGCTCATCTGTTAAAAAGGCGAAAAAAATGCGCCACAAATTACCACCCAGTAGGAATCACGTCTACACTATTCAAAAGTTTGGAAGAGAATTTTAACAGAGAGAAAAAAAAAACTTTGTTCCTTACTAAGCACATTCTTATAATAGATAATCAGCATGAGTTTTGCAATAACAGATCATGCATACAAATCTTTAATTTTATACAAACATATACGATAACTGGGATGCAAAAATACCGGCGGATGTTATATACCTAAATTTTCAGAAAGCACTGAATAAAGTCCCAGATTTAAAACTCTTAGAAAAATTAAAAGTCCACTACCTCTCTAACAACTTATGATTCTGAACGGGTGCTTGGTTAACGAATTCAAGCAGCATGTAATGATAAATGGTGAGTCATCAGATTAGCAAGAAGTAACATGCAGAGTTCCTCAAGGGTCAGTTGTATGACCAAATCTTGTCACTATTACAACAATGATCTAGAAAATGAACTCATTTCTAAGGTATCGAAGGTTTTTTTTTTTTTTTTTTTTTTTATGTGTCCGACTCTGGGCATAGGCTTCACAGCCTGCTATCAAGGCCCAGCAGTCCTCCTACATACCATACACCTCTACATGTCACCACTTCGGCGCTAACACCCACCGTCCATATTGAAGACATGCTAGGGCTGTCTCATACAGGACTGGTGTATTGGTATTAGCGGGGGTATTTTTACGACATGTCGGCGGGTCTTCTGGTAGATCAGTAAAGCCTGATTTAAAGAAATTCAAATCCTTAAACTGTTCCCTGCCCCAGCCAGGATTCGAACCTGGGTCCGTAAGGACTGCAGGCCACCTCTCTACCGATTGAGCCACCGCCTCCCCAATAAGATTTGAGGTAAAGCTATTACGGTAGCAGACTGTGAATCTATGCAAACGACCTGGATTAACTAATAAACTGGAGTGCAAATTTGCAGATGAAAATTAATATAATGTAGATACATCTAAGGCAATGCGCTTTGGTGACAAAAACATTAAATACAAATATCGTATATTCATTACCCCACAGACGGAAGTAAAGGACAAGAAGGATTTAGTAGTTATTATCATTAACGATCTCATATACTCTGAACGATGTATGGTAGCCAGTAACAAGGCAAACTGCTCAGCTTCATTGCAAGGAAGTTTGATCATAAATCGCCCGATGTATTCCCTGAGCATTATATGTCATTAGTTAGACCACACCTTGAATACTGTGTACAGTAGTGGTCCTAGAATGTTATGGACAAAGACAGACTCGAGAAAAAGCCAGGGCAGAGCCACAAAAATGATCCCATCGCTGCTAAATATGCCCTAAATTAAACACGTTTTCTCAAAAGAGAGAAAGAGAAAAAGTTGGCTCGGAGAAGATCTAAGACAAGTATTTTAATTTAAAGCTGACATTGCCAGACATGACAGTTTGTCTGAAATACAGAATGACAGTGTGACTAGAGCAAACAGAAACTCAAATGCACGAGATGCAACATTAGTATAGGAAAACGTTACTTTGATATTCGCGCAGTGAACAGTGAAATGGGGTACCAGCAACATTAGTAACACTGTTTGTGGAAAAACTATTGATGCGTTAAAAATTTGGTTAGGCAAATACTTCGAGACTATAGGCTATAACAGTCTTGTTTATTTCCAGGCTGAAATATATCCTGACGACTGTGAGACATTTTCTTAAAAATGAGAACTTTCGACGATTGTGTATGCTTTCCTTTAAAGGCTTGTAGAGTAGTCATTACATAGAGCATTGTTGTTCCTGTCCTGTCTCTCCTATAAAAATGTCCATGCTGTCTTTTTTCTTCTGAGCGCGATGTTTTTTCCATCTTTTTCCTGCCATTTTAACCGAATGGTGTGGTGGGTGAGGGAATGCATTCTTGTTTTCTATTCTTTGCTCTTGCACTTTGGTTAGTTCTTTGTTGAAATAACCTTTTATTCCAACAAAATTTAACCTCGTCATGAGCCAGTTGGCCTCATAATCATTATCTTTTTTCCTTTGTCTGTCTCCACTTTTTCCTTCCTCTTCATTCCTTCACTTTTTATTTTCTTTCATCTATACCCTCCATTTTTTCTCCCTCTTTATTTGCCTAGTCGTACTTTCTTCTGCTTTGTCCCATCTACTTTTTTTTTTCTTCCTCCTTATTTTCCCCTACTTTCTTTCTTCTCCTTCCTCTGCCACCTCCAATTTCTCTCTTTCATCATTTCTTCCCTTCCCTTGTCTTCTTCCTCGTCTGTCTAGTTCACCATATATCCTCCTTCTCCCTCCTTATTTTTATTTGATAATACAATGCAGAAAGAACAAAAGGCTAAGAGCCTGCAAAACTTGTTCTTTCCAAAGAAAAAAAAAGAAAAAAAAAGTCAAGATCCATTAAGTTTGAAGACACTGCATTCGAAAGACTAGAGGTCATAGGGAGTGGAACAGATGGCCTTAGGAAGACAGTTCCAGAATTAACCAGTTGTGTGCATGAAAGATTAAAGAGTATGCCTTAACTCTTCCGTTAGAGAGTTGCTTAGAAAAGGTGTAATGCCACAGATTTAGTATTCATGTATATGTTTAGAGGTACTGTAATTTCAAAGTTAGATAGGGTGTAATCTGAATACTAGTCTATAAGGCTCCTGTTCTAAGTAGTAGTTCATATGTTAATGATCGATGTAGGGATAACTTTATTTTTATATGTATACATCTCTGTATCTATGCATAGGTAGTGTAACTGTAAGTGTTTGAGTTATGGGAGTAACGAATAACAGATGCGGGCAACATTCCCCTCGCTTGTGCGTCGTTGTTGGGCGCCAAGTTTAAACCTTAAACAGAATAATAATGGGTATGCAATTCTTTCCGTATCATTGTTGTGAAATGCTTACTAATGAAGCTGCTAGAATCCAAATATGTGAAATTAATCGTCAAAAAAGGCCAAAATAATGTAATATGTAAGGACCAAATAGTCCCGCTTGCCTTAGCCGTCACTAGATGGCATAAGCTACCCCAAACTCAAGGCGGGATGGCAGTAAATTCAGTATTTAAATGTAGTAAGGAATGAATCTCAAATTTTCCCCAATTCAGTCAAAAGTCCTAACGTCATGTGTACTCTACTGTATAAATAGTGAAGAGAATTAAACCTCACCATATCGCAAAAACAGTCTCATTTGATATAGGAGTAGCGTCCCTAAGTGCCCGACAAGCCACATTGGCTACCCAGACGCCGTGGATAACAGACGTTGTTTCAGGTGAGCTGTACACATTCCTCCTTTCTCCCCCCCCCCTTGCTTGTTTTAATTCCTGTTTGTCGTGAACAATGTGAAGTAATGTTGTTAAAAGCTTGACGTAGACATTCGCTATCCAGACGCTGTGGATAACAGACGTTGTTGTAGTCCACAGACACCGTGACTTTGGGGCGTGCACGAGGCCATCATGTGATATTGCCCATAGACTTAATGTACACACACACTTACACTACCCATGAATAGTTCTATAAACTGAATGTAGTAGAAATTGAATTATGAATCAACCAGGTGAACCTTTTTTTTTTTTATAGTAGATAAGGGACAGAATTTTGAAAGTTAATGTGATCATGTAACGGAAAGGCGAATTCAAACTCATCAACCGTTTTCTTTTCTCTTTTATTAATAGGTTAGGAATATTGGGAGTGTTGAAGTGAATTTAGTGGTTGTAAAGAAATGTAATTTTTGAGTTGTTCCTCGAGGCTAAACAAGCCCGAGTGATTATGAATTATTAGTGAATTGTGTGATGAGTTTATACTACCCCGACGAAATAGAACAAGAGTGAATATTTTTGGTTCGAGGCTATGCCAGCCCGAAAAGACAATTCATGTCAATAAATGTCCCAGTCTTGAGACTATTGACGAGCCCAAGAATAACCGATAATAAAGAATGTAATGTGATGACCTCAGAAGTCACTGTTGAATATTCAAATTGTTTCGCTTGGTATTAATACTGTATTACTTTCGCCCAAACTATGGCTTAATCTACAACTCTTTTACATATGATTAAAGTCATGTAATTCAAAAATGTCTGTTGATTAACAAGTATAGAATTATTAGAGTAAAGTTTATGTAATTTTGATACCCAACCAAGGGAATTATGTCCTCTCACGCATAACTCACTCCCCTTCCAGTTCAAGATTCCTCCGCTTTGGGAACGACTAACACACGTGGTACTGACTTATTCTCGACTCGGCCAAAACTATAAACGCTACCAAAAATATCCTTTAAGCAATTATCCTTTATCATTCAAAGTCGAAGTTACTCCCCCTCCCCCATTTGTTTTTTCTGAGGTGAATACTTTATCAGTCATTGAGGGGAGACTAAGTTGAGTACCATTTGTATTATCAACGAGTAAGGTAAACAGAACAACAACGGTGGGATATAAAATAAATCAGGCGTTACACTGATGAATAACGGTGGGATATAAAAAATAAATCTGACCGTTACAATGGGATACGAATGCGCTGCTAGGCTGGCACTGAATGTCATCCGTAATGATAGAGGAATTCAAACATAGAATTCACAAGCAGAGCTACCAGAGAAGGAGCAATAGAAGCATGAGGTGCATTACTACTGCAAAGAGAGAAGGAACTCGGCGAGAGGAGGGGAGATACTAAGAAGAAAAGACTAATGCCATCGTATTTAGAAGTGCTATATGCGGTGAACCCCTCCACACGTGAGCAATGTACTCGTATGCCCCCCGGGCAAAAAAAAAATTTGTATAGTCATAAGCTAAGTGGGGTTAAAGAATGCATGGGTCAGCTCAGCATGCTTTAATTCTGTGAAGTTGTTTTTGCAAGAGAGATCATGTGGACTTTCTACCTGAAGAAAATAAAAAAAATTGATACAGGAAGGAGTGTGTCGTTGAAGGTAACAGGAAAGTTATGCTGAACTGAGGTAAGGAGGTAATGACATTTATTAAAAGTGGCAAGAATTAATTGACTGAAATAAGAGATAAAAGACAAATTAGATGGCAAGGGTGCCAAAACCCTATCCCGTGTGTATTGTAGTGAATATATAGTGACGGACGCTGTGAGAGGTGGGTAGAAAAGTGAAGGATGGACGTACTGCTCAGGTCAGTGGTGAATATGAGTAAATGTTTGTGAAAGGACAGAAACCTAAGTAACACAACTATTGATGGTTTATGAATAGTGCAAAGGCCGTTTACAACAATGGCAGTTGAAATACCGGAGAGGGAATTTGAGATGAAGGCATTCAAGAGGGATAAAGACCATCAGCTGGTAGTTTGCTGTTGTTCTTGTTGCCCCACACTCATAAAAAAAAAACGAACCTGGTGAACTCAAGACTGAAAATGCTCTTCTACTGAAGTTCACCATCCACTTTTTTAGTGGATAGGGAGAATGCTTAGGGAAGTTTTTATAAACGGGCAGTAAAGCTGCACACCGCAATGCCACCACATGACGGCTCCCTTCCCAGCATCAGGTCAGTCTGTGACAGACCCAGTGGAACCACGGACTCAAAAATAAGATTTCAACGCATTCCATTTTCTCCTCTTCCATCTTCCCCCGACTTTACCTTATTTTCCTTGGATATAAATTTTTGTAATTTTCGAAAAATAAGTTTGAAGATCATCTACATCAATAAACTTATCACAATATCTAAAGCCCTGACTAATTCCCATCACAACACTACAGTAGTACTGTACCACAGAGTCACCGGCTAAAACGAAGTGTCATCTGGGGTTACATTATAGCACTCGTTCGTCTACCTCGCCTTTTTCTCAGTGCTAGTTTGACTGATGCTTTAATGAGACATACTGGACAAAGGTATATCATCCACACATGAATGATAATATACACCTCAGTCCATTACGTCACACTGAAGTATCTATGAGTCCAGTGAGGAAACAAGCAGAAGAGGCGAACGGACTTCTCTAATTGACGGTACAACATTAGAACCGGCGACCAAAATGCCAGGCCAAAGGGGTCGGGTGGTGGTGCGGGTGGGGCTTAGGGGCTTAGTTTGGGAACTTTGTTATTCAGGAACGTGAGTTGATAAAGTGAATGCACATCATAGCTGGTGAGACGAGGAAAGCTCGTGTAGTGACGGCTGGCTAATATTGGCAGACTATGTGTATATTACCTAGAGATTTTTTTTTCTAGTAAAGTGAAACAGTTTACATGTCTTAAGGATGCTCTGTATGCTGGATTTTAATGTTTTTAAACTCTGCATTATTATGCTTAAAAATTCTAAGAGTATTTTGTGAAGCAGAAAATTAGTAAAAATGTTGACTCCCAAAACTGATGGCGCATTTTTACTTCTGGTGCTGGTAGTTCTCTCCGACAAGGAGAGTATGTTTTCACCCCTGTTTGTTTGTTAGTCTGTTAGCAGGATTAATCAAAACTAAAATATATATTTGGACAAAATTTTGTGGGTACGTAGCCCTTGTCGCAGGGAATAATCAATTAAATTTTGGGACCGATCCAGATCGTCCTAAAGTTTCTGGATCCGGTAAACATTTCTTTGAAAAACATTAATCAGTGATGAGAAAACCTAATCCATTACGAAGAGTGATTTGAAAACTACGTTGCCCTTGTCGGAGAGATGCGCTTCATTGAGTACCCCTCCAGTTGATTATTTATTAGTTGTGTAATGATTTATTTACCTATCTCTTTACTTACTAGTTGATATATTTACTTATTGGACCTTGTTTTAGAAGAATCTCAAGTGAAAGGAATAATAAAGGTTATATCTGATTCCAAACAAACGTGAATAAGATCATCTAGAAACACCAACTATAAAACAAACTATATTTCTTTTTGTCCGCATATTCTCTATTAATCTTCCTCTGTTTTAAATCTGCGTTTTATTCTGTTCGCTGTCACTTATCTTTTCTTTGTCTTACTGCCCGTTCACGATACCACCTTATCCTCAACCTCTCCCCACAGTCACCTTATTAGTTATTCTCGCCTCCCTTTTTCTTGCTCTGTTAGCCTTGCTTCCTTCCAGTTCCTTGTTTCGTAACTGCCCTGTTGTACCTTTTCCGTATTTCAGTCCATCATCTCCGCTCAGCAGGTCTTCCCTTATTTTTTACCTTTCCGCGTGTTTTCTTCCATCCTGCCTTCCCTGCCCTTGCAATAATTTCTCAGTCTTTCTTTATTCATTTCCGTCCTTTCAACATCTTACCCCCCTATACTCTCCCCACCGTCACCACCCTCATTACTTTCAACTTTCTCATCCCTTTCCCTGGGCATCCTCATCTTCTCATCCTGTGTTCCCTGCTCTTTCAGCCATCATCCCCATCCTTTCCCCTGTTGACTCCCACCCTTTCAGATGTTCGGTATTTTCAAATATTCAACCCTACTTTTCCTACAATCATCCCATCCGTTATTTTCACCTCCCCCCCCCCCTCTCTCTCTCTCTCTCTCTCTCTCTCGTCTCTCAATAAACCAATCAATCAGTCAATCTATCTATCTATTTATCTATCTATCCTCGTTTTCTTTTCTGACTTCTCTCCACTTGCATTCGTGTTTACACTCCTTATTTTCATCCTGCCTCTCTTTCTCTGTTCCTTTTCCTTTGTAGTTTCTCCTCCCACTCTCCTTATAAAAATACTTCTCTTGCTCTTTCCTCCTCCTGATATCTGTCTTCTGCTCCCCCTGTGTACATTACTCTTTTATATCCCCTCCTTTACACTCTCTGTCCATGTCCACCCCATTTATTATTTCACCCCACTCTCATCTAAGTCATACTATTTTTTTCATATCTCTTCCTTCTGCTTCCTATCCTTCAGCCTTCTGCATTTCACCAGTTATTTAAGTTGTGCTTTTGTTTCTATCCCATTCCCTTCCTTATCTCTCCATTTCTTTCTTTTCCAGTGTTTTACCCCACTCTCTTCAACCCTTTCCCATTGACTCCCATCCTTGCTCGTACATATTCATACTCATTGTTTTTACTTTATTTTTCATTCCCAGTCGTTCTTTTCTGTCCATTACCAACCTTTCAGTATATCACTTCCCTGTCTTCCCATTCACGCAGCCCTCTTCTACCTTCATCTTCTCTTTTCCTCTTGTCCTCACTATCTTTACGTTCCTCGTTTCATTCCGTTTTCCCTGCTTCTTCCATCCTCTCATCTCTTCTCTGTTCACTTTTTCCTTTTGGTATTTAACCTTTCGCGCTTCTATTTTGTTTTCCATTTCTTCTTTTCCTGTGTGCTGTCCCTTCCATTACATAACTCGAATTATTGATCATAACATATTCTTTCTAAACCCTTCCATCCCTTCCCGGCTTATTTCATCCGTTCTAGTATACCAGCTCTCTGTTTTTCAGGTTTTGCATTAATTCATTTACCAGTTTCTATCTTCATTTTCCTCCTTGCCTTTAGGTAAATCAATTAATGCTGCTTACCGATGTCTTTCTCATCCCATACCATCCCTCTTGTATCAATCTCGTCCCTTGTGCTTGCTCATCTCACTTTTTTCCTTAGGCGTAATGCATCACTGTTTTACCTAGTTATTATTTATTGATTTGTTCCTCCTTTATTTATCTTAAATAATTTCGTTTATCCTGTTTTCTTGATTGCCTTTCCTCCCTTCTCTGTTTACTTTCTCCCTAGTTACATTTCACCCCTTTATCCTCCAACGAAGTTTATGATATGGTCGCTGACAACCCGTTTTACACTGTAATTGTAAAGTTGGCTGGGGAGGGGAGACTTGGCCATAAAAGTCCGTTTAATAATAAAATATTTTGTCGGATGTTACAGGCGAGAACTAGAGGGGAGAAGAGATCTATTGATAGTTAGGGGAATGAGGAAATAAAGCAAATGCAAAATTCATTATGACAGAAATTTGTGAAATTGCGATGATATGTGAATATTAACGTACACACACACACACACACACACACACACACACACACACACACACACACACACACACACACAGTTATCTATCTATCTATCGATCGATCGATAGATAGATAGATAGATCTATATCTATATCAATATATATATCTATATATCTCTCTATCTATCTATTTATCTATCTATCTATCTATCTATCTATCTATCTATATATATATATATATATATATATATATATATATGCTAAAGGCTTACGTAAGTAGAGAGAAGTGCAAATATGCTAGATGCTGGAGCTTCAGGGCCCCAACATGGGGTTTCGCTGAAGTCTACGGTCGTGAAGCAAGGGCTTCATGGACCACATAAGTGTCTTTGTTAATTGCCAATATCTACAGGAATAAGCTAATCTTTAAACAAAGTTAGCGAGTGACACATGAACAAAGCCGCTCCTGGAGATGTTCCAGAATGTCAGGATGATGGTAATGATAATGAAACACCATAATTAGGAATGAACATCTTAAACGAAATATGGGAAGCAAGAATCCAGGAACTAAAGCAGTAGACTTCGGAGAGTTACACTGATTTTTGAGATAGGATATCATAAGGAAAAAACGTATTTAAAAATACAATAATCCAACGAAACATAAGTAAAGAGACATATTAATAGGTGTATCAGGGTACCGGGAGGTGTGTGAATAAAGGAGGGTATTGAAGAAATGATGAATACACCGTGAACAATATGGCCATGTTTTCCCCATCGTACAACAAAACTTTAACACTTCCTTCCTCATTGTCTCTTCACTTCTTGTTCCTCGGGTATTAATATCAAAGATACTCACTCACTTTGACTTTGTGGTGAAAACTTTCTCACTTTCGTTCTCATTTCTTTCATTTTTTCATATTATTCCCTTGATCTTTTTTCATGAGTTGGTGACTGTTGCATAATTTCAGTTTCTTTGTGCTCTCCATCTCTTTTCGCATTATTCTTTAAGAATCGCATTTTTGCGCATTCCCTCGCGTTTTAACCCAGCCAGTGCTTAAGGATTATATTCAGGTGAGTGAGTAAGGGGCTGTGACGGTGTTGTTATGAGTAAGTGAAAAAATAGTGAGAGCCAAATAAAAAGGCAGCAGTATGGGGAGCCCACACAAACACATACATATACTGATAATAACAGATGTACAGTCACAAAAATATATTCAGATGTACATAGACACTAGCACATGCATGCACACATAATGTTTAACGGCAAGTTTTGCTGGTAGTCAGCCTTAGGTTTCGTCTTTTGTTTAAATTAACAGACACGGCAGAGGATGTGTGGATCAAATATTTGGAGTGAGAGAGATGGCAGAGAAGGCTTGTGAGAAGGACCATGAGGTGTTTATGGCATTCATGGACCTGGAAGAAAGCATACGACAAAGTGGACAGAGAAGGATTGTGGAAAATTTTGCGCATGTACGGTGTAGATGGTAAGCTGCTAGGTGCCGTCAAGAGTTCTTATGATGATAGTGAAGCATGTGTAAAGGTTAACGGGCATCTAAGTGAATGGTTCACGATCGGTGTGGGCGTGCGACACGGTTGTGTGATGTCCCCATGGTTGTTCAATATACTTGTATATAAGGATGGGGTGATAAGAGAAGTAAAAAAGAAGTAAAGGAGAGAGGCATGGCGTTGGTAATGAATGGTGATGGATGGAATATCTCAAATTTGTTGTATGCTCATGATGTAGTACTGCTTGCAAGTACCGGACAGGAACTTGGTAGGCTAGTGCAGAGTTTTGATGTCTGTGGGCGTAGTGCCTTGAAAGTAAATGTAGAAAAGATGGCTATTGAGAGTGAAGATGACTCCCAATGCAATGAAACGGTGAATGGAGAGAGACTGGAATTGGTGAGAGAGTACAAATACCTGGGTACAGTGATAGAAAAGAGAGGAAAATGTGCAAAATTAGTTGAAAGTAGAGTGACGCAAGGAAGAAAAGTAGCTGGTGCAATGAAGACCTTGATAAGAAACAGAGGATTGAGTGTTGCAGCTGCACGAGGCTTCCATGAAGGCGTGTTAGTGCCAACTTTAACATAAGGATGTTAGACTATGGTGTGGCATGAAAATGAAAAGTCGAGAGTAAAAGCAGTGGAGAGGGGACTGCTGAAGAATGTATATGGAGTACAGAGGGTGGTTAGGATACGAAATAATGTGATTCGTGAAAGATGTGGAGTAAGGAAGTCGGTGGACACCAGCATCGAAGAGAGTGTACTGAGATGGTGTGATCATGTGGAGAGAATGGATAACAATGGAGTGGTGAAAAAAGTATATCTGAGCGAATTTGATGGAGCGAGGATGCGAGGTAGGCCAAGGAGAAGATGGAGAGATATGGTGGATGAGTGTGTGAGGAAGAGAGGTTTGGATGTCGGTGAGGCTACAGAACTGACAAGAGATCGACCTGGCTGGATGAATGTTGTGAGGAGAAGTGCATGATCAGGGACTTGGCATCCCTTTTTAATGTGGCAGCGTCCGGATTGACTCAGTCGGATACGTTTATGTGAAGCTACAAACGTGATGAATCTTTTCGGCTTATCCGATAGAGCCAGGATTCCGGGGGCTTGAATGATGAGTGAATGGAAGCGTGGCCCATTGGACTGGGCAAATTTGGGCTGTCTGGACATTACTACGCATCACCCTGCCCTAGGGTGGGAAAGGAGGTCAGGATGATGATGACGATGATGAACAGACACACACAAAGTTGCATACATATCGGTTTACTCACACACACACACACACACACACACACACACACACACACACACACACACACACACACACACGGTAAAGCAGAGCTGGAAGCAATAACGGGATGAGGATGCGAGGTGTGAGGGAAGAGAGCCAAGCACAGGCATTTGTATTTCATTAAGAGAACACCAGCGACCTTATTCAGACCCTTTAATAGCAGACCTGTGTGAGAAACAAGACCAGGTTAATAAACAAGGAAACGGAGATAAAAGGAGAATCAAGGACGACAGCGTCACGTATGAAAACGGATTTTATTTTAATGTTCAGTAACTCAGTCTCGAGGGAACGTGAGAAATAAAAATATACCAAGAATAGGAAGGCTGAAGTAAGACAGGAAATCTTCATATACCATAAAGGAAGAAAGGTTCGAGGCTTAAGAACCAAATAAGAAAAAATATCGTGGATAGTAGGAGCAGGACTAAACAATCAAATCATTTAACTCTACGCGATTCCCTTTGCTGAACATAGTACTCTGGCACTGGCTGAAAAAGGAAATAACTAGCTAAACGAAGAGAAAGCTGGAAGAATGAAAACAATAATAAGAAATAAGTCTCAGTAAAACGTCAAGCCACTCGCCTTTTGGCTCTATTTCCTCTTACACAAAAAGAAAGAATTAATTTGGTTAGAGACGCAATCACCCTGTTTTCTCTCTCCCTTACTTCCAAGACAAGAATACTGTCATATCCAGCCCACAATAAACACACAGAAGTCCATCTTCATTGTAACTAGTAGAGATTGAAATGTCAGCTCCGGTGCTCACTCACCCAAGGTCTCCTTCATTATCGTATTTTCAGTTTTATGGATCCATAATTGTTAACAGTCTTATCTTCTTCATCGTATTTTTTTTTCCTAACCTCTCCTTCCTCTCGCCTTTTCCTTCTCATTGCAGTCGCATGAGTACCAACCTCATTTGCTTGTACTCTTCCACTGTTTCTAATATGCTCGTGTTTATCAGCTTCTAGTACTTATCGTCCTCCCCTGTTATTCATCATGTTTATCAACCTTTATCGCATATTGTCTTCAATGTATCGTGCTCTATTGCTTACCAACCTCTCTTGCATATCGTCTATTCCTCTTCATTGTATTCTCTTCTTTACCTACTGTGCTTCATTTACTTCTTGTCCTCTTCTGTGCATCATGTCCTCTTGCTTGCCAACCTGTCTTGCTTATACTCTCCTGTGCATTATGTTCTCTTGCCTACCAGTCTCTCTTGCTTACCGTCTATAGCTCTTTATTGTGTTCCCCTCTTTACCGACCTCATTTTGTTTATCATCCTCTCCTGTGCATCATTTATGCTTGCTTACCAACTTCTCTTGCCTATCGTTTCCTGGTTATCGTGGTAAACGTGGCATGTATATTGATTATGTTTTCTTAATATCGATATTGTTTACGGTGGGAATGCACAGAATGATATTAATCTCTTTCACTACGATGATGTCCTATGCTTATTTCTCATTGTTACCTCGAGACTTCTTAGGAAAACAGTCTTGTGCTGAAGAGGTTACTGAAGGCCATGTCTAACCTCTCTAGTAAAAGAAATAAGTTTAACAATGTCACCTGTTGGGAACAATTTAACAACTGCTTTTGGGCTGGAGGGGCTAAGGAGCAATGAGCAATGTCAGTCGGTAAAGGAATAGCCGTCAGAAAGACCCATGTCCCCTACTACCCAAGAAGATCCTTGTTTTCTCGCCTGGCTGCGATTATCTATCTATCTTTTTATCTCTCTCTCTCTCTCTCTCTCTCTCTCTCTCTCTCTCTCTCTCTCTCTCTCTCTATATATATATATATATATATATCAGCTAGTGGTTACTCAAGGGTTAATAAAGGCAATATATAAGCTCTTTAATTTCGAAATCCTCTGCCGCCAAGTTGAATTAGGACATTGGCAGAAGGCGTCGATATAAAGATACGTTATCGGACTAAGTAAGAGACGAGGATTCACGACAGAACACTAGATGTATGGATTTCTTTACTTCCATGAAAATCTGCGTTAGATTAGGCTACGCTAAGCTAGGCTAGGCTAGGCTGGGTTAGGTTAGGTTAGGCTAGTCTAGGTTAGGTTAGGTTAGGTTAGGCTAGGTTAGGTTAGGTTAGGCTAAGCTAGGCTAGGTTAGGTTAGGTTAGGTTAGGTTAGGCTAGTCTAGGTTAGGTTAGGTTAGGTTAGGCTACGTTAAGTTAGGTTAGGTTAGGCTAAGCTAGGTTAGGTTAGGGTAAACTAGGCTAGGATAGGTTGGGTTAGGTATGGTTAGGTTAGGCAAGGTTAATTTGGGGAAGGTTAGGTTAGGTTAGGTAAGGCTAAGCTAGGTTAGGTTAGGTTAGGTTAGGTTAGGGTAAGCTAGGCTAGGCTAGGCTGGGTTAAGTTAGGTTAGGTTAGGCTAGGCTAGATTAGGTTAAGTTATGTTAGGTTAGGTTAAGCTAGGCTAGGCTAGGCTGGGCTAAGTTAGGCTAGGTTAGGTTAGGTTAGGCTGGGCTAGGTTGGTTGGGTTAGGTTAGTACCTTCAGGTTAGCTTAGGTTAAATTAGTACTTCAGGGTTAGGTTAGGTTAGATAAGGCTAACCAAGGTTAGGTTTGTCTGTTAGAGCTATATTATGATAAATTAGGTTACATTTAATCAGAATAGTATACTAGAGTTATAGTTTGGTTAGAAAAGATTTGTTTATTCCGATATGGATAGAGTAGGCCAAGACAGAGTTACATTTAGTAAGGGAAATAATCCTGGAAAGAGAAGGCTTACCACGGAGTGATGGAACGACTAACAGTGAGGCAGTGTGCGCTCAGCCAGGAGTTTGGCACTGTGGTCAGTATTGGTTGGGTCTTGTTGACGAATATCATGTGGATCTTATTGTTCATGAATATTGGTTGGGTTTTATTGTTGATGAATAAAAATTCTAAAAGTATTCTGTGTTCAACCAGTAATTTAAAAAAATTTTGACTCCCAGAATAGATGGTGGATTTTTATTTCTGCTGCTGGTAGTTCTCTCCGACAACCAGGGTATGTTTTCACCCCTGTTTGTCTGTTTGTTAGTTTGTTTGTCTGTTGTCTGTTAGCAGGATTGCTCAAAAATTTAAAGAGATATTTGATCCAAATTTGTTGGGTAGATAGTCCATGTCCCAGGGAATAACAGATTAAATTTTGGGATTGATCCGGATCGTATTACAGATTCTGTGAAACGCTAATAAATGATGAGAAAACCGATAATTACGTTGCCCTTGTAGGAGAGATGCGCTCCACTGAGTGCCCCTCTAGTTGATTAATTATTTATTAGTTGTGTATTGATATATTTATCTGTCTCTTTACTGTACTTATTAATTAATTGATCTATTTATTGGACCTTGTTTTAGAAGAATCTCTTTCAGGTGAAGGGAAAATAAAAGCTGTATTTGACTCCAAACAATGGTGAATAAGATCATCTAGACAGACCAACTATAAAACAAATAATATGTCATTTTATTTGCATGTTCTCTATTAACCTTCCTCTGTTTTAAATCTTAGTTTTATTCTCTTCACTGTCACTCATCCTGTCTTTGTCTTCTGCCCGTTGCTATAACACCTTATCCTCAACCTCTGCCCAGTCACCTTTTCATTTATTCTTGCCTCCATTTTTCTTGCTCTGTTAGCCTTGCATCCTTCCAGTTCCTTGTTTCCCTACTACCCTATTGAACTTTTCCGTATTTCAGTCCATCCATTCTGGTCAGCACACCCTCCTATATTTTTTCCGTTTCCACATGATTTCCTCCATCCTGCCTTCCCTGCCCTTTCCACCGTTTATCAGTCTTTCTTTATTCATTTCCGTCCTTTCAGCATCTTACCTCATACTCTCCCCACAGCCACCACTCTCCTTATTTTCAACTCTTTCATCTCTTTCCCTGGGCAACCCCTTCTTCCTATCCTGTGTTCCCTGCTCTTTCAGCCATCACCTCCATCCGTTCCCCTGTTGACTCCCACCCTTTCAGATGTTCGACATTTTCAGATATTCAACCATCCTCTTCCTATAATCATCCCTTCCGTTATTTTTACCTCTCTCTCTCTCTCTCTCTCTCTCTCTCTCTCTCTCTCTCTCTTTCTCAATAAACCAATCAGTCAATCTATCTGTCCATTTATCTATTTATGCTCGTTTTCTTTTCTGACTGCTTTCCACTTGCATTCTTGTTTACACTCCTTATTTTCATCCTGTCTCTCTTTCTCTGTTCCTTTTCCTTTGTAGTTTCTCCTCCCACTCTCCTTATAAAATATACTTCCCTTGCTCTTTCCTCCTCCTGATATCTGTCTTCTGCTCCTCCTGTGTACATTACTCTTTTATATCCCCTCCTTTACATTCTCTGTCCATGTCCACCCCATTTATTATTTCACCCCATTCTCGTCTGTCATACATTTTTTTTTTCACATCTCTCTTCCTTCTGCTTCCTATCCTTCATCCTTCTGCTTTTTCCCATTTACCCAAGTTGTGCTTTTGTTTCTATCCCGTTCTCTTCCTTGTCTCACCATTTCTTTCTTTTCCAGTGTTTTACCCCACTCTCTTCAACCCTTTCTCTTCTCCCTTCTTCCCTTTGACCCCCATCCTTCATTCCCCTACATAGCCATATTCGTTGTTTTTATTTTTCATTCCCATTCGTTCTTTTCTGTCCATTACCAGCCTTTCAGTATATCACCTCCCTGTCTCCCCATTCATGCAACCCTCTTCTACCTTCATCTTCTCTTTTCCTCCTGTCCTCACTATCTTTATGTTCCTTGTTTCATTCTGTTTACCCTGCTTCTCCCATCCTGTCTCATTCCTTCTGTGTTTACTTTTTCCTTTTAGCATTTTACCTTTCGCTATTCTGTTTTGTTTTCCATTCCTCCTTTTCTTGTGTACCGTCCCTCCATTTACATAACTCGATTTATTGATCTTAACCTATTCTTTCTAACCCTTCCCATCTCTTTCCTGCCTATTTATCATCCCTTTCAGTATACCAGCTCTCTTTTTTTCAGGTTTTGCATCCATTGATTTACCAACTTCTATCTTCTTTTTCCCTCTTCCCTTCAGGTAAACCAGTTAATGCTTTTTACCCTTGTCTTTCTCATCCGCTACCATCCCCTTTGTATAAGTCTTGTCCCTTCCATTTCCTCATCCCACTTTTTCCCTTAGTCGTAATGCATCACTCTGTTTTACCCACTTTTTATTAATTTATTTATCTCGCCTTTATTTAGCTTAAATAATTTTGCTTATCATGTTTTCTTGACTGTCTTTCCTCCCTTCTCTGTTTACTTTCTCCCCAGTTACATTCCATCCCTCCCTCTCCAACGAAGTTTATGATATGGTCGCCGACAACCAGTATTACACTGTAATTGTAAAGGGGAGACTTAACCGTAAAAGTCTGTTTAATAATGGATTTTTTTTTTTTTTTTTCAGATGTTAGAGGTGAGGACTAGAGGGGGAAGAGGATTGTTGATTGTTAGGGGAATAAGGAAATAAAGCAGATGGAAAATTCACCACGACTGAGAAATTTGTGAAACTGTGATGATATGATTACTGACGTGCGCGAGTACACACACACACACACACACACACACATATTATATACATATATCATGGGGCTTCGCTAGAGTCTACGGGAGTGAAGCGAGGGGTTCCCGGGCCAAACAAATGTCTTTTCTGGTTGGCAATATCTCCCGGAATAAGCCTATCGTCAAACAAAGGTAGTGGAACAGGGCCACTCCAAGGGATGCTCCAGAAGGCCAGGATGATGGTAATGTTGGTGAAACACCATAATTAGGAAAGAACATTTTGAAGAAATGTGACAAGAAAGAATCCAGGAACTTAAGCGATAGGCCTTGGAGAGTTTCATTAGTTTTTAAGACAAGGTACCATATGGAAAAGACGTGAATATGTAAAAATATTGTAATCCAATGAATCCTAAGTAAAGAGACATGTTAATAGGTGTATCGGGGTACTGGGAGGTGTGTGAATAAAGGAGGGTATGGAAGAAATGCTGAATACACCATGAACAATATGGCCATCTTTTCCCCATCGTACAACAAAACTTTAACACTTCCTTCTCCATTGTCTTTTCACTTCTTGAACTTCGGGTATTTAGATCAAAGATACTCACTCACTCTGTGTTGAAAATTTTCTCACGTTCGTTCTCGCTTCTTTCATTGCGTTTTCATAGTCCCTTGCTCTTTTTCTTTCTTTTTTTTTTTACTTGGTGACTGTTGTATAATTTCAGTTTCTTTGTGCTCTACATCTCCTTTCGCATTATTCTTTACGCCTCCAATTTTTGCGCATTCTCTCGCATTTTCTTTCAGCTAATGCTTAGGGATTTTATTCAGGCGAGTTAGTATGGGGGTCTGACAGTGTTACTGAAAGTAAGTGAAAAAAAATAGTGAAATCCACATAAAAAGGCAGTATGGGGAGGCCACACAGACACATACAGTACATATACAGGTAAAAACAGATGTACACTCACAAAAGTATATACATATGTACCGTACATAGGCACTGGCACATACATGCACACATAATGTTTAACTGCAAGTTTTGCTGGCTGTCAGCCTTAGGTTTCTTCCTTTGTTAAAATTAACAGAGAAGCACAACATTGCATACATACCGGTTCGCACACACACACACACACACACACACACACACACACACACACACACACACACGGTAAAGCAGAGCCGGAAGCAGTAACGAATAAGGATATGAGGCGTAAGGGAAGAGAGCCAAGCACAGACATTTGTATTTTATTAAGAGAACACAAGCGACGTTATTGCGTCCTTTTAATAGCAGACCTGTGTGAGAAACAAGACCAGGTTAATAAACAAGGAAGGGGAGATAAAAGGAGAATCAAGGAAGACAGCGTCACGTATGAAAACGGATGACATTTTAAAGTTCAGTAACTCAGTCTCGAGGGAACGTGAGAAATAAAAATATAAGAAGAATAGGAAGGCTGAAGTAAGACAGGCAATCTTCAGTATATTATATAGGAAGAAAGGTTCGAGGCTAACGAACCAAATAAGAAACAATAATATGGATGGAAGAAGCAGGACTACACAACTAATACCATTTGACTCTACGCGATTCCTTTTGCTAAAATAAAGTACTCTGGCACTGGCTGAAATAATAACTAGCTAAACGAAGAAAACATTGGAAGTAACAAAAAGATAGTCTCAAAATGAGGAAAAAAATGTATCAGCCACTCGCCTTCTACACACAAAAAATGGAATGAACTTGGTTAGAGAAGCCATCACCCTGTTTTCTATCACCCTTACTTCCAAGACAAATGCTCGTATATCCCGCCAACAACACTCGCTTAAAAGTCCACCTTCATTGTAACTAGTCGAGACTGAATTGTCAGCCCCGGTGCTCACTCACCCAAGGTCTCCTCCATTATCGTATGCTCAGTTTTATTGATCCATAATGGTTGACAGTCTTATCCTCTTTACCGCGTTTTTCCCCCTAACCTCTCCTTCCTCTTGCCTTTCCCTTCGTATTGCCGTCTCATGATTACCAATCTCATTTGCCTATAGTCCTCCACTGTATATTGTATGCTCATGTTTATCAACTTCTAGTACAAATTGTCCTCCTCTGTTAATCATTTTCTCATCTTTATCAACCTTTCTCGCATATCGTCTTCTCTGTATCGTGTTCTCTTACTTACCAACCTCTCTTGCATATCGTCCACTCCTCTTCACTGTGTTCTCTTCTTTAGCTACTGTGTTTCATTTAAGTGCTGTCCTCTCCTGTGCATCATGTCCTTGTTTGCCAATCTCTTTTGCTTATCTTCTACTGTGGACTGTGTTCTCTTGCTTACCAGTCTCTCTTGCTTACCGTCTTTAGCTCTTTCTTGTTTTGTCTTTACGGATCTCACTTGCTTATCATCCTCTCCGGTGCATCATGTCCAATATACTTGCCGACCAAGCGTTCTTGCTTTTCGTTTCCTGTTTATCGTGATAAACGTGGCTTGTATATTGATTATGCTTTCTTAATATCGATAATGTTTACGTTGGGAATATACAAAATGATATTAACTCCATTCACTACTATGATGTCTTATGATTATTTCTCATTGTTACCTCAAGACTTCTTAGGAAAACTGTCTTGTGCTGAAGAGGTTACTAAAGGCCATGTATAACCTTTCCAGTAAAAAAAGAAATACCGGTAAGTTTAGTAATGTCACCCGTTGAGAACAATATAACAACTGCTCTAGGCTGGACAGGCTAAGGAGCAATGAACAATGTCAATCGGTAATGGAATAGCCGTCAGAAAGCCCCATACCTCCTACTACCCAAGAAGGCCGTGGGTTTTCTCGTCTGCTGCGATAATAGTTTTCTTCAGATTAGTGGTTACTTAAGGGTTATTAAAGGCAATATGTAAGGTCTTTGATTATGAAAACCTCTGCCGCTAAGTTGAATTAGGGCGTTCTATGATGGCATCGATATAAAGATATGTCATCGGACTGAGTGGGGGACGCGGCTTCCCGGAAAAAAAAAAATTGATGTATGGATTTCTTTACTTCCATGAACATCTGCGTTAGATTATGTATGATTAGGTTAGGTTAGGAAGGACTAGTCTGTTCAGGATAGCATAGTCTAGGTTAGGAAAAGTTAGGCTAGCCTATCAAGTTTAGATTTGATAAGGTCATGTTTCATGGACAGGGTTAAGTTAGGTTAGGTTAGGCTAGGCTAGACTGTTAGGCTAGGTCAGAGAGAGAGAGAGAGAGAGAGAGAATCAATGAAACATGTGTATATACATTGTTTTGCCCCTTATTAAGAAGCAAGAAATTTTTTAATGCATTATGTGAGAGTTATAAAATCGATGTAAAGTTTTGTACGGGAAGCATTTTGTATTTTATTCATATATTTGTTTATTTCATTATTATTATTATTATTATTATTATTATTATTGTTATTATTATTATTTGTGGTAGGTGGGGGTGCTCACCATCCAGTCACTTGATATAGTGCTGCTCTTGGGTGTCTGCCCTGTCCTCTTCTTCCTCCTTTCCTTCCTTCCTCTTCTGACTTTTACTTCAATCTTTCCTCGTCCTTCTGCCTACGGGTGACTTTACACTCCATCTTTTGTCTTTCTTCCCTACATTCTTTCCTCTTCCTTCTGCCTGTGGGTGACTCTGCACTGAGCGACAAGCCAAATGGTTTCCTGTACACAGGGAAACCATTTACTACGCTGGGTCGTAACCCTATAACCAAATTATGGCGCCTGGTGGTTTAGTGGGAAATTACGGCGCTCCAATCGGATTGAGCCGGTGAAGGTTTATCTCAAAATGATGACTGGAGTTTATTGCTCATGTAATGCCACTCAGGGATGAGTGAGACTAGTCATTCTCATCTTAAATGTCAGGACTAACTTGCCTAGCCCCGGGCTCCTACGCTTCTCATAGGGCAACGTGGGATTGTATGATGGATGAATGGATTATTATTATTATTATTATTATTATTATTATTATTATTATTATTGTTATTATGGGTTGGCGGAGGGTTAGTGTCCCTACCCGTAAAACAACTCAGTCAAACAGCCACCCTTTAGGGACTGTGGGCTCTGGCTGTAGCTAGAGAGACATACTCTTAGATAGATCATTATTGTTGTAGGCTATTTGCTTGCTATGACATTTTTGAGCGTACTCATGCTAATTCCAAGCAATTTTTTTCTTTTACACATAATAAGGACCTTTTGAGCAGAAGGGTTATTGTAAGTTGAAAATATCTCGAAAAATATCTCTTAACCAAAGAAAAAATGAACAAAAATAACAGGAATAAGATATAAAACGACACCGAGCGGAGGGCTTGACACATCCTACTGGCCTTGTTTACTAATGGCGAAGTAGATTAAACCCTCTGGCTGTGAACTGTTTGTTTTGGTTTGGCTAAATCCTGAATTTTGTATTTCATTTAAGGAATCACACTGCTGCAGAATGATTATAAGTTATCTCGATTGGCACTGGGATCTATTATTAAGAATGATGAAGTGTATTGTAGCCATCTATCTGCTTCTGTCTATCTCTCTATCTATTTATCTCTCAATAGATAGAATTTATCTGTCCATCCATCCACCTATCAAACCATGTTTATCAGTCTCTCTATCTACCTATCTAACTACCAATCTGTCTGTCAATCTGTCTGCCTGTAATTATATGTGCTTGTCCGCCTGTGTGTCTGTCATTGTCTATAATTGAGTGTCTTCTGTCTGCCTGTGTTTTTTCTGTCTGCTTGTTTGTCTGAGTGCCTGTCTGTCTAAGTGTCTGTCTGTGTGAATGTCTATCTGTCTGATAGCTTGCCTGTCTGTCTGTGTGTGGGTCTGTCCACTTATAAATGCCATGGTCCCGGAGGGGGAGTCCACGAGCATCGAGCAAAATTAATCGCCTCCATGTTGCCCTGTTGTCAGCCATCAAACTTCACTTATGTCTGACATTATCCCAATTCATATATCTCTGTATTCCCTCCTTCTACCTCATCCTCGGTCTTCTCTTCCCCCTTTTGTCTTTCCACCTCACTCACATAAACTCTTCTCTTTAATCTCTCATTCACTAGTCTCTCCACATTACCAATTATCTCAGGGTCCTTCTGGCACTCCAAGCAATCTACCACGCAGCTCCTGAACTTCCTCATTTGTCTGTGTTTGTCTCTTCGTTACTGGATACGCTCCTCTCAGATAACTCATGTACAACAGATTATTTTGTTCTGCCAAGGGGATTTTACAGCAGGAATGATGTTACGAAGACTCATTATCGCCCTACTAATTTAACTCCAGGAACCCGATCAAGAATTATGGTTCATTTTTCACACCCAAGTAATAGTATGCAGTTTAAAAGAGTTATCGAACTAGTGGTGTTACATAAATGCCTTCATTAACCTCCTCACTACTTAAAGCTCTTCCTAAGCTTAGAAAAGTCCACTAGACGAAGCTCAAATAAACTGAACTAAGACGTTATGGTATTGATGAGGTTAATGGAACATGTGGACTTAGGATGGGGAGGGAGAAGGTGTACTGCCGCGTTTAGTTATTGTCCTTTAGCTTCTTCATTTTTCTCTAGATAACATGCAATGATTTAACTTGCCACAGGGAGATCTCACGGGGTATGAGTGTTGTACGTACAACCCCCTCGAGCACCATAAGTTTCCAATAAGTTTCGGTTTCACTCACAGAACGAAAACCTTGCTCTGTCTGGCTCCGCGCGCGCGGCAAGGGAAAAATTTCTCTGGCCCAATTTACCCCCAGAAAGTGCTTATATTGTTATAAATCGCTTCCCATCATCTTCATTGATGTTTATGCTATAAGATAAGAAAAAAAACATAAAACAGATGAATAACAGTACAGAAATGAAGCCTGAATAAACCTTATTTATGTGAAAACTAGCTTCTCATAACTTCCCAACATCACCGTGAAAATTTTTTCCCATGATTCGCAGTTGCAAAGGACATGTTTATATGCAGAATTTCACGATCTTTCATCTATGAAAGTTTCAAGTTGATACGTCCAATAGTTTTCGAGTAAATCGAAAAATACTATGAAAATCACCTAAAAACGTCTAATTTGTTTATTTCGTAGGTTGTTAGTTACACTGTAACAAAAATATATGTAGATTCTATCCAGTTTTGTAGCCCAAAGGTTACGGAAGCCCATGATATAATTCAGTGTTATAAGCCTTATTATTACTGAGAAAATGAATTTTGAAAGGTTACGATGGTTTGCGCACGGTTTGCGCGCGGTGACAAAACGTACGCTCAGGCCTGTAGGCTGGGTCACGATCTACCTACACCAGGTCAGCCAGCCTGACAAACACGCGCAGGTGGGTGTGACGTCACGTGAGGTCCAGAAAGGTGAGGTGAGATGTGGTGTGGACGTCAGGACCCAGGACAATGGGAAATTATACTTCAGTCTTTCCTTGTACCTTGCACAGTGTACATATGGAGCACATGGAGTTTCAAAAGGCATGTTATTCATCCAGAGGGAATTTGTGGTCGACTGATTATTTTCATAATGCTTAGCCAGTGTGCAGTATTTGGCTGTAGTAACAAACAGCGTACAGTGGATGGGAAAAACATAAGGTACTACCGATTTCCGAAGGATGAGCATTTCAGGAGTGTGTGGATCAACTTGTGTCATCGTCAAGCTGATATCAATGCTCAACATGCTGTTATATGTTCTGTACACTTCACAAAAGACGATTATATTGATGATATGAAAAGTCGTTTAATTGGCATTGAGAGTCCAAGAAATAAACGACTTCTCAAGGATGATGCTGTGCCTTCACTATTTCTCCCAAAGAGTAAGTATTATAGTACTAGTTGTTGGTGGTGTTACACGCTATTATAATATTAATGTGGTCAGCGATAAATAATTATTTCACTGGAGACAGTAAGAGGTGCAGAATTTCACTTAATACCGACCTAATGTCCGAATAAATAAGAAAAATATACACACAGTCATAGTTATATTATTACCACTGATTACTCCATTTTAATGATAACAGTAATATTAATAGCAATAATATTAATAAGAATTAGAATGATGATACTCCTACTACTACTGCTACTACTACTACTACCACTACTACTACAGTACTACTACTACTACTACTACTAATAATAATAATAATAATAAGAAGAAGAAGAAGAAGAAGAAGAAGAACACCGATAATAATCAGAATGATGATGATTCTACTACTACTACTACTACTACTACTACTACTACTACTAATAATAATAATAATATCAACAACAACAACAAAGACAATGGATACAAAGAGCGTAATCCTTTTAATCAAATATATATGACAGCATTAATTATTATTTAAGAGAGAGAGAGAGAGAGAGAGAGAGAGAGAGAGAGAGAGAGAGAGAGAGTTTCATTATACTTGTCATATTATGTAAGTCAGCTGACATCGTTGTTGGAGAGACCTAGTAAAATGTAAATATTTCTATTGCTTCAGCTCAAAGTCCAACAGAGGTGGCTACCAAGAGAGCTGAAAGAGTAGAGAAGCGAGGACTGAAGAGGAAAGTAGCCGAGTTACTACATGTTCATACCTCAAGTGACTGTGTGCCTTATATCAGCTCTGAGACACAAAATACCCAAGTCACAGTAAATGCAGATGAACAGTTACGTGAACAAAGATCAGATCATGACGTCAGTAAAGAAACTACTTTGCTAGCTAGTGAAAACAATAAAGTAACATCACTCTGCGCAAACTGCCAGCAAATCAAAGAAGATTCGCATATGGAAATAAAGAAGTTGCAAGATGAGGTTGATTTCTGGCGTAACAAGTATTTAAACTTGAAAGAAAGTACTGAAAAAACGAGTGACAACGAAGTGAAACAAAAAGTGGTTGACATTTTAAAGCCTATTTTCACTCAGAGTCAAACTGATATAATTTTCAATAAAAGTAAATGTGTTAAAAATTGGCCAGAGGAGGACATAGCTCGTGCCATGACATTAAGGAGTCTAAGTCGAAAATGCTATAAGTATCTTAAAAACACTGTAGGCTTCCCACTACCATCAGAGAGCACATCAAAAGACAGAGCACAGAGTTTTCCTTGTGAGCCAGGCATCTTGTCATCAGTCTTACACCTCATGAAATCAAAGGCAGACACTTTAGATTGTAAAGAGAAGTTGGTAGTTATGTGTTTTGATGAGATGAGTATCAGCAAGCAATGGTCTTATGACAAAGGAACAGACATCTTATGCAAGCCACACAGCAATGTAAATGTTGTCATGTTAAGAAGCCTTGTAGGGCAGTGGAAGCAACCAATTTATTATAACTTTGATGAATCAAACATGCAGAATATTATACTCGATTTGATTAGAAAAGTAGAGTCAGTTGGTTACTCAGTTATAGCCATAGTACATGATTTAGGACCATGTAATCTTCATGTGTGGAAGGCACTGGGCATAGATCCCGTGAAAACTAGGAGTGTGTCTTTCAAAAATCCATGTGCTAATAGGGAAGTTTTTGTCTTTGCCGATGTCCCACATATGGTGAAGCTAATCAGAAATAATCTTTTGGATTCTGGATTTTTGCTGGAGAATGGTGACATTGTGTCTGATGACTGTATTCGTGAGATGTTAGCAAAGACAAAAACAGAATATGGTTTAGCCTATAAAGTAACTGACATTCATCTTAATGTGACTGGTCAACAGCGGCAGCGAGTTAAGTATGCAACACAGCTGCTGTCAAAGAGCTGTGCAAGTGCACTTCAGTATTTAGGAGAGAGAGGATTATTGCAGAGTAATCACTGGGATGCAACAGCAAAATTCATTTGCCTTGTTGATCAGTGGTTTGATGTGATGAATTCTCACATGTATGGTGATAAGCAAGAGCGATGTGCATTTGGAATGTATTTTGATCACCAGGCAGATATATTACAAAAGATGGTCAGTTTGATGTCAACTATGAGAGTATATAATTCTGCAACAAAAACTCTCTATGGTTTCCAGAAGGGTGTGATTTTATCTAGCCTGTCTCTCTTAGGATTGTATGAAATGCTGAAACAAAACTATGGTTTTTGAATATATAATGACTAGGAGGCTAAATCAAGACTGCATAGAGCAGTTTTTCGGCTGTATCAGGCAAATGAGTGGACCCCATGATCACCCTCATGCTCTTAGTTTTAAGTACCGGCTGAGAAAATTCATATTGGGGAGAGAGTATGTTGTAGTCAGTGAGAAGGGTAATGTAAGCAATAATGTAGAAAACAGTGATTGTGAAACGAGAGGTAAATCTTCCTCTCATGATCGTGAACTTGGTCTGGAAATTTGCTTAACAAACCTTCTCTTCAAGGAAATGGATTTGGATGTGGAGGAAGTGGATGATGTGCTGTCTAGGGAGTTGCAGGAACCTCATGAAAAGAAGGAGAATACAAGTGTATCAATTTCACCTAGCACAGTCATTGAAGAACAGTCCCTACACTATGTTGGTGGGTATATTGTAGAAAAGTTTGCAAATAAACATCCAGACCTAGGATATGTGGCAAGGAACTGTGATTCCTCTAGTAAGTCATGGACTGAAATGATCAGTAGAGGTCATTTATATATGCCCTCTGATAGCTTTTACTCAAAGTTATTAGTAATGAAGGAAGTGTTTAAAGGCGTGCACGGTGAGGGCTTGAGAGAAGGACTATTGTGTGTACAGACTCTTACATCAGAGATAAAAAGTGCTGGAGTAGATTTGCCACATGAGATAATTTCTTTTTATGCAAGAATATCCATCTTCTTTAGGATGAGACATCTTAACAAAAAACTCAGAATGAACAAACAGAAATATGCTGTATATAAAGGAATGCCAAGGAAAACTATGAAACTTGTTACCTGAACTGTTAGTAATCTTCACTGGAGAACTGAATTTTCCTTATGTTAAAGTTAAGACAGTGTATTCCCTCAGTATTAATGTTTAAATTTTACTGGATGTATTTGCCTAGTTTCAATGTACCAGTTAAAGTTATGTTTACAATATATTCTACTTTTAACAACCTTTCATTGTATTTAACCTTAAAGAGAATTCCTGTGTTATATATCACTGTTTTTGTCATCATTTATTCTAGTATTGTCCATAAGAACTATCGGTATAATAATGGTACACTGCATTTGGATAAATGTATCCTACTGTAAGTGAATTAAATATCAGTGATGACTTAATTGCCTTTCACGAGAAATTTAAGTGAAAATAATAACTAAATGTGGGGAACATAATACAAAATGAGCGAGGACGTAGAATGAAGGAGTGGAATGAGGGTGAGAGAGCGGTTGGTGGTGGGGTGCACCGCGTGTGACGTCACTGCGCGGGTTGGGTTCATTTTGGGAGGCAGGCTGGCTGACCTGGTGTATGTAGATCGTGGGCTGGGTATTATGTTCGTCTTTCGTAACTTTTCCCCTATTATTTACATTCATAGGTTACTTTACTTTACAAAAGTATGCTTTAGAAATCATCAGCCTGGTCATGCTTTCCTCAGATTTTTGATGCAACCTATACTTTACAAGTATAATGACTGAGAGAATAGCAATGAAATCCACCACATTATCCCTTTGAGAAATATATAGTAAACACACATTTTATACCTTACAATACAATGGTATAAAAACTAGATAAATAAGCTGGTTACTCACGTCCTCTAGCAGTGTTGTAGTGTTTCTTGGGAGGGGATGGAGTTGCAGAGAGGAGGACAGGTACGATCACAGCCTGTGTGAGTATTTGTGATGTGTGTGTGTGTGTGTGTGTGTGTGTGTGTGTGTGTGTGTGTGTGTGTGTGTGTGTGTGTGTGTGTATTTACCTATTTGTATTTACCTATTTGTAGTATACAGGAATTGAGCAATGCTCGTGTTGTCCTGTCTCCATATCCACATTTATCAAGTCTACCTTTACACACATGAATGTTTTTCTCATGCACCACCTCTTTGTCTATGTCGTTCCAAATATTTAAGTATTTACCTAATATACCTAATTGTGATATACACGGAATGTACTATGCTCGTGGGTTTCCGTCGCTGTTTCTCAATAAGTCTAATTTAGCTTTAAACTCGTTTAAGTTTTTAGACTGGACGATCTCTTTGTCCAGGCTATTCCATAAGTCTATACTTCTGTAAGGAAAGCTATATTTCTTGATATCCTTCAAGCAGCTTGACTTTTTCAATTTCATTCCGTGTCCTCTTGTTGCTCTCTTATCTCATACAAACAGATCTTCTTTGTCAATTTCATCTACTCCCACCATGGTCCTGAACACCGCAATCATGTCTCCCCTCTTTCTCCTTTCCTCTAACGAAGGCAAATCCAGTTTTTCAAGCCTCTCTCTGTATGACAGGTCTGTCAGACTGGGGACCATCTTGGTTGCTGTTCTTTGTATTCTCTCAATCTTGTTTATATCTTTCTTTTTGTGTGGGGACCACACTACCGCTGCATATTCTAACCTGGGGCGGATCATGGCCACTATCAATTTTTTCATCATTTCCTCATCCATATAATGAAATGCTACTCTTATGTTAGTCAAGAGTTTATAAGTCTCTCCAACTATCTTGTTAATGTGCTTTTCTGGTGACAAACTATCTTGGACCAGCACTCCCAAATCTTTCTCTTCTCTCCTTTTGTGATTAATTCATTACCCAAAAAATAATTCAGTGATGGTCTCCTGTTACTTTTACCCATTTCCAATATTTTACATTTCTTTACATTAAATTTCATTTCCCACGTCCGGCTCCAATTGTGTATCCTATCCAAATCCTCCTGCAGTATTTTACAATCCTCCTCAACCTCTATCTTCCTCAAGATCTTTACATCATCAGCACACAGACTTGCATAACTGTTCACTCCATCTACCATATCATTTACGTAAATCAGGAACATTATTGGCGCCAACACTGAGCCTTGAGGGACTCCACTTGTTACTTCCCTCCATCCAGACATCTTTTCCTTTATTACTGTCCTCATTTGTCTGTCTCTCAAAAAATCTCTCATCCATTCCAGAAGTTTCCCCTTTAGTCCTCCTATATATTCTAGTTTCCACATTAGTCTCTTATGAGGTACCTTGTCAAAGGCCTTCTCTAAGTCTAAGTACACACAATCCACCCAACCATCTCTCTCCTGTACCACATCAATCGCTCTTGAGTAAAAGCTGAACAAGTTAGAAATACATGACCTTCCACTTCTGAATCCAAACTGACATTCAGCCAAAATATTCATCGCTTCCAGATATTTTATCCATCTGTCTTTCAGGATTCTCTCACACAATTTTGTGATCATGCTGGTTAGAGACACTGGTCTATAATTCAGGGGTTCTTCACTGTTTCCTCCCTAGTAAATTGGTACCACATTTTGTCCTCTTCCATTCTTTTGGCACTTTCCCCTCTTCCAGTGAGCATACGATTAAGCTGTGAATTTTATCCGCCAGTTGTTCTCTGCATTCCTTCAGTACCCAATTAGAAATTCCATCAGGTCCTGGGGCTTTCCTTACATCTTGAGTTTCCAGTAATTTATACACTTCCTGTACCTCCACTTTTATATCTTTCATTACCGGAACATTTCTAATCACTCCCTCCCCTTCCACAAGCTCCTTTTCTTTAGTGAAAACTGACTGGAAACGTTTGTTCATTATTTCTGCTTGCATTGCCGCATCCTTAAAGACCTCTCCTTCTACTTTCAGTTTGGTGATTCTTTCCTTTTGTTTCAGTTTGCCATAAACAAATCTATAAAACAGTTTGGGTTCATCCTTGCATTTGTCAATTATACCTTTTTCAAAATTCCTTTCTTCTTCTCTAGGTATTCTTGTGTATTCATTTCTTGTTCTTTTATATTCTTCCTTTGTTCTGTTGTTACCTCTCTTTCTCCATTTGTTCCAAGCCTTATCTCTCTCTTTTTTTGCTATCATACACCTTCTATTAAACCACTCCTTTTTCCTGTTTTCTTTCCCTCTTACTCTTGGTACAATTTTTTCCACTCCCAAATTATAGAGGTCTAGAAAGATATCCCACTTCCTCTGTATCTCTCTTGTTTCTCTGAATTTTTCTCCAATCCGCATTTACAAAAAAGTTTCTCAATCCTGTAAAATTTGCTTTCCCAAAGTTGTATCTTCCCTGTCTATGAAGCTCGTCTCATGGCTCGACGTTTCCTATTAACATCTGGAACTGAATGACCACGTGATCACTTTTTCCCAAAGGACAGAGATATTCCAATGATTCTATTACATCGGGTTCTTTGGTGAACAGTAAATCTAACCTTGCTGGTGTGTCCTCACCTCGAAACCGTGTCTCTTCTTTGACTCATTGCATCATCACATTATTCATTATTATATTTAATAACATAGTGCCCCACAAATCCTCGCCACCTCCCGAGTACCATCCCTCCCAGTTCACCTCTTTACGATTAAAGTCACCCACCAAAATTATATTATTGCTTTTCTCAATTATTTTTTGCAAATAGCTAGCCATATCTGACAACATCTCATGGTATTCGTCATCCTTCCATGCTCTCGTCTCTGGGGGAACATACACTACCGCCATATCTCTCTTAACATTCTCTCCAGTTTCTAATTTCATATATATCACTTCAGCCCTGCCTTCTCCCATTTCCACGGTATCTACATTTATGTTGTTCTTCACTGCTATCATCACTCCTCCTCCCTTTTTTTCTTTTCTGTCTTTTCTCCACAGTTTGTATTTACCATCTCCCAAATGAACATCAATATCTTCTCTTAATTTGGTCTCTACAAAGCACATGACATCAGGTTCATGTTCTCTCAAGAAATCGTTAATTTCGATCCTTGTCGATATGAAACCATCAACATTAGTATATATCACCTTCAAATTATTTTTGACGTTTTTAATACCCTCTTCTCTCCTACTCTCTGTCCGTACCACTTCCTCAACTTCTGATCTTTCACAACCATCCCTCTTAGTTTCCTTCACTTCTATTTCCTTAAATACCATTTCCTTACTTTCATATCCAATACTCTCCAAAAAAAAAAAGTATTACATTCTTCCTCTGTCCTCTTATCATTTTTTTCCTTTACTTCTTCCTTTAATGCTTTTAAAACTTCTCTTTCTTCTTCATTCAGATCTTTTCTTATTATAATATTTTCCATCCCCGCCTCTTTGCTTAATTTCCAGGTCACTTTAAGTATCTCATTTATTACACTTTCTGATGTAAACTTGACTCTCATTGGTCTTGATTCCCCTTTCTTATAAGGCCCTATCCTCCTTACTTCCTCAATATCTTTTACCCACTTGTCTCCTTCGGGGTCAATCTTGCCTAATATTCCTCTCACCAGGTTCGTGTCTCTCTCGAGTCTTACGAACCTAACTTTTTCTTCCTCCTCCCTGTTTCCAAATACTACCACACATCTGCTCGTTTCTACAGTTTCTCTCACTATTTTCTCTTTTTTCTTCAGTATTTTCACTACATTTTCTTTCCATTTCTTTCTTGTTCATTTCCCTTTCTTCCTGGATGATCTCTCTTAAGCTGACCACTTCTTTCTGTTCTTCTTCTACGTGTGCCCACTTTGCCTTATGTTCTTCTTCTACGTGTGCCCACTTTGCCTTATGTTCTTCTTCTACGTGTGCCCACTTTGCCTTATGTTCTTCTAATACATTACTCACCTTCTCCGTTTTATTAGTACTCTCTTCTAGTTTCCTCCTCAATTCAACATTTTCCAGCTTCAAATTCCTAATCTCTTCATTCGCTGTTCCATTGGATTGGATCAGACTCTGTATGGTAGTTTCCGTATTTACAGACACATCCTTTATCACTAGATTCTCTATTTTCTTTTCAAGTTCACTAATCCTCATAATTAATGTTTTAACCAGGTCCATAACATTGGTATTTGCATCAAAACCTTGAAATTCTAGTCCCTCATTGTTTACATTTTCGGCCATGTTTGATGGTTAAATACCAAAACAGCTGTTACAGAAAAAAAAAATTACAAACATTCATGTACAGTCTAGCCAATAAATCTTTACATTTTTGGTAGTCTGTTAACTTTCATTATTTTAAATTTAAAACAAGACCTTAGGAGACAGGACAGACAAAATTCCTGAAACTACTCAAGGTTAGCAGCGGTGGCTGGGACGTCTGCTCTCTTCGGCTGTTTCTCCGTGTGTCTTTCTGTCTGTGTGCCTGAGCATGTGTGTGTGTGTGTATGTGTGTTTGCAATGTGATTTACTGCTGTATGCTTTAATCAGTATGATACTAATGAATACACAGTCCTATGCAGACCGGCACATCGCAAACAGGACATATATTGCTGGTGTCCCTCCCGCTCTTTTTTTTTTTTTTTTTTTATGTGGGGAAGAAGGAACCAGACGTAATGAGCCTACAAAACTGTTTTTTCCAAGAGAAAAACAAAATACAAGAGAGAGCCAAATTCAAGATCCATTCTTTTCGAGATGCCAGGACACACTGCGTTTGAAAGACTGGAGATCATAGGAAGCAGGAAATACAGACAGAGGGAGACAGTTCCAGAGTTGACCTGTTGCATAAATGAAGGACTGGGAGTAACGGTTAACTCTTGCATTAGAGAGTTGGACAGAAAAGGGGTGAGACTTTGCTGCTAGACGGGTGCTACACGCCCTTCGTAGAAGTGGAGGAATGCATGCAGACAGTTCAGAGGAACAGTGACCATTGAAGTAGCAATAGAAAAGAGATAAAGATGCAACATTGTGGCGAAGAGACAGAGGTTGAGGGGAGTCAGTAAGAGGGGGAGAGTTAATGAGACGAAAAGCCTTTGACTCCACCCATTGAGAAGAGCTGCATGTGGGGAGCCTCCCCACACATGAGAGTTGTACTACACAGGGGCGGATAAAACCCCTGTATAGAGTCAACAATTGTGCAGGGGCAAAGAAGGAACGGAGTCGGCTTAGCACACCCAATCGCTTGGAAGCAGATTTTACAAGAGATGTAATATGATCTTTCCAAGAAAAGTCCCGAGCAAATGAAACCCCAAGCATGTTCAACGATGATGCAGGATTAAGTTGAATATTATTAACCCGTCACGTCCTGAGGTTTTCCGCACCTCCGACATCCCCCAGTCCCGATGTATTTTCGAAAAAAATTTTTTTGGCTAAAACCTTCACTTTTGTTGAGAAACATCGAAAATTCATAGAGAAATCGCTCACCTGAGGTTTGAAATACCCAATCCAGGTAGGGGTTCCTCCTTACCTGACTGGGTTTTCTGACATGCTGGCACCAAAGAAAACGAGTTCTATGGGAGGGTAACTATTTTATCGACTCATAAAAGGTATTTATTTATTTACTTGGTACGAATGTATATGTAGTATGAGAGTATATTGGTTTTCAAGCAGTAATAAAGGCATTATAAGCATTGTTTCACTCACTAACTAATCACCATACCTGACCTTTTTTTGCCACATTACCTGATCATTATTTCTGGCTGTTTCTTCTTCTAATGCTATGTAAACATTGTCCTCCATATTGTCATCGATTAGGGAATCACTCTGGCCCTGAATATCTTTACTAGCCAGGTCACTGGTAACAGGTTCTTTGCCAAGACAATGGCGTGAGGGGGGGAGGGGGGAGGTTATGCGGTGTAAGGCATTGTCCCTGCTTGGCATCTTGTAGAGAAATAGAGGAAGGTGTCCCGTGTATACATACGAAAAATCACGCGCGAAAATTGAAAATTGTGCAAATTAGGGACCTTGCAATTGCACGACGTAGTGGTACGTCGCCGGGACTGGCAAATGCAAATCGTTGCAACGTACCCATACGTCGACGGGACGGGGTGGGTTAAACATAAGTGGGTATACCTGTGGAAGATTTTGTTGGGTTGATAGGTGCAAAAACTGAGTCTTTGATGCATTAAAAACAACCAGATTATTTTTACCCCAGTCAGAGATACGAGCCAAGTCAGACATTACGGGTGCCATAGCCTCATCCCTTGCCTGTTGAAGTAACTGCTGAGATGGACGTTGTGGGAATCGAATGGAAAGGTGAAGGGTGGAGTCATCAGCGTATGAGTGGATAGGGTTAGATGTACAGCTTAGAAGGTCATTGATGAATAAAAGGAAGAGAGTTGGTGATAGGACAGAGCCCTGAGGAACAACACTGTTAATAGATCTAGGAGAAGAACGATAGCCATCTACAACAGTGGCTATAGAATGACCAGAAAGGAAGCTAGAGATGAAGGCACAGATAGAAGGATAGAAACCGTAAGAGGGCAGTTTGGAAGTTAAAGATTTATGCCAGACTCGATCGAAAGCCTTTGAGATGTCAAGTGCAATGGCAAAGCTTTCGCTAGTCCCGAAAGGAGGATGACCAGGAGTCTGAAAGGTAGGTGAGAAGATCGCCTGTGGAGCGTCCCTGACGGAACCCATACTGACGATCAGAAAGAAGGTTGTGATAGGAAAGATGATTTAAAATTTTTCTATTAAGAATAGACTCAAAAACTTTTGAGATACAGGTTGTTAAAGCAATTGGACGACAGTTAGAGGGTTGGTAATGGTCACCCTTCTTTGGGTCTGGCTGAATGAGAGCAAACTTCCAGCAAGAAGGAAAGGTACAAGTTGACAGACAAAGGCGAAAGAGTTTGCCTAGGCAGGGTGTAAGCACAGAAGCACAGTTCTTGAGAACAACAGGAGGGACTCCATCAGGCCCATACGCCTTATTAGTACTGAGGCCAGCAATGGCAGAAAATGCATCAGCTGAAGAAATTTTAATGTTAGCCATGAAGAAGTCAGAGGGGGGAAGTGATGGAGGAAGAGCACCGGAATCGTCTAAGGTGGAATTGGAGGAGAAAGTCTGAGCGAAGAGATCTGCTTTATCAGTAGAAGAAATAGCTGCAGAGCCTCTTCCTGTCGGGGATTCTCTCCAGGGTGTGGTGCAGTGTTGTGTCCAGGCGTGTCCTGTCATCGATATATCGACGGCGCTTGGACAGCAGTGCTCCTCCATCTCCTCTCCTCTGTACTCCTGCTGAAGGTGCAGTGGCAGGAGCCAGCCAAGTAACTCCTGACGGGCCAGCTACTGCAGGAGGTGGAGCAGTCGTGGCAGTAACTGGCGGAGTTACTCTTGATGGACCAGCAACTGCAGGACGTGGAGCAGTCGTTGCAGTAACTGGTGGAGTTACTCCTGACGGGCCAGCTACTGCAGGAGGTGGAGCGATTGTTGCAAGAGGTGGAGCGATTGTTGCAGGAGGTGGAGCGATTGTTGCAGGTTGAGCAGAGGCTGCAGTTGATGTAGTGGTTGCTGCAGGTACATATGGTTGTCGTCATGAAGGAAGGTCAGGGACATGGTGAAGGGCATGACCGGCCGGCCACTCCTCCTCCCAGAATGTCAGGAGTTTGTGGCATATGTGCTCCTGGAATTCCAGGAGAGTCATAGGCCTGTTGGTGTTCTTCTAGTAGAGGATGTAGGCATTGAATAGGGCCATGTGGATGAAATAAAAGGTCATTTTCTTGGTCCACTTGACCGTCCTCCTTTGGGCGGGGTAGTATTGGATCATCTGATCGAAATGATGCACCCCGCCCATGTGCCTATTATAGTCCTCCACCATGACAGGCTTGTTCACGGTTTTCAGAACATGGTGGAATCTCCCGGCTGGACCCTTTACCTTCCCATGCACCTGCTTAGGGACGGTGGTGTCGCTGTGGAAGGTGGACGCCATACTTACGATACGTTTGCCCTTCCACAACAACACCATTACATTGCCCTTGTGTGTAGCTTCCACTCCATCATCAGGAAGGCATTCAGCACTGCTGATGTCCTGCAGCTCCCTCGGTGCTCCCCTTACCAGTTGTACTGTGCCACATACATACGCGCCCTCTGTGAAGAGGCGTTCGCACAGTGATACAGAGTTGTAATAATTGTCCATAAACAATTGGTATCCTTTGCCTTTCAAAGGTTCAATGAGGCCCCACATTGTGTTCTCTGGAGACTTCTTTTCCCCTGTGTATACTTCCAAATTCCAAATGTAACCACTCCTTGCCTCAGCCAAGATGTATAGTTTTATGGCATACTTTTGGGGCTTCGTAGGGTTATATACACGGAAAGAGAGCCGCCCCTTCCAACCCAGAGATCCCTCATCCAGGCTAAGATGTTCGCCTGGGATGTAAACTTCCCTGAACCTCTGAAGGAGATACTGTATCACTGTGCAAATCCTTGTCAGCCGGTCCTGATTGCCCTTGGGTATGGCGAGACTACTGAAAGCATGAAAGTGCTTCAGGATGGCCCTGAAGTGCTTTCCAATCATAGCTCGCCGAAATATGGGGTATTCGTGAACCTCTGATGAATGCCAATAGTGTCTTATGGTTGGCAGTTCACAAATCCCCATAAGAAAGTATAATCCAAGGAACTGAGCCATTTCCTCTTCGTTGCAGAGGTACCAAACATCTGGTGCAGTCCCCAGAAATGTGGCATATTTGTTTGTTTCGACCGTCAGGTGGGTGAGCAGCTCCCTGGTAAAAAAAGTTGAAAGTATTGGAGTGGTGTTGCTGGTGCTGCCACTCTCAAACCTGGAGTTTCAGTGAAGGGGCCAGCATTGGGTGTAAATGACCCAGAACTCCAAGATTCCTCCTGACGGTCACCACCTGGGGAAATGGGCTGTGTACGTGCGTGGCACACATGACCCGAGACTGACGACTACCTCTCTGCCGCCCACCACTATCTCGCCTAGGCCCACGCCACCCTCGTCTTTGTGGTGGGGAGGGAGATGGTGATGATGATTGTGTTGATGATAGCTGGGTAGATGAAGGTTCACATGATCCTGGTGATGGAGATGGTTCTGGTGATGGTTGTGATGAAGATGGCTGTGGTGGTGATGGTTGTGGTGGTGATGGTTGTGGTGAAGATGGTTGTGGAGGAGATGGTTGTGGTGGTGGTGATGCTGCTGCTGATGATGCTTGCTAATATTCAGGGGGAATGAAGACTGAAGGGGACAATGACTTTCCAGATTTAGCTGGGGAAGATGATAAGGAAATATCTTGGATGGGTGGTGAGATGTGGGCAGGTTGAAGTGTGGTGAGAGTGTAGGGTGAGTTTGGGGGGAAAGAGGTCAGTGGGGGAGTGGAAGATAGGTGGTGATAATGTGGCTCAATCTGGGTCAGGGTGGTTTCAGTGGTGTCGGAGGTAATAGGACTGATGGCAGGGATGGTGGTTGTTTGCAAAGTGATGGTAGAGGTGACAATTGCCGTCGGAGTGACTGCAGTAACAGGAGTAGTACTTATTTCACCAATGGTGTCAGTGGTGAAAGGAGTGGTGGTAGTGATGATGCTACTACTACTCTCTGTTGTGCTTATCACCATGGCCTTGACCACAGGTTTGCGCTTATCACCCCTCTGTTCAGGTTTCCTCCTAGCTCTGCTGCTCCTCACTCTCCTGCTTCTCACTCTCTCCTTCTCAACATATTCACTGTCTGTTTCACTATGACTACTTTCCTCAATATCACTGCCACTGAACAAGTATTTCATGTATTCATTTTCAGATAACCCCTTGCAAGGCATTTTTCCAGTAGTGTAAACTGCAGGGGAACGGTAAAAATCAGTTACGAATTTTCAAACCTGGCTTTCTCTGAAAATATATAAGAAACACTGATAAACGTTCTTCACAAGCACACTGCACTATATATAACACAATATTACTATACACACGTAAGGTATGGATGATGCGGTAGTAGCCAAATGTGGGTTTAAATGCCCAGCTGCGTCCCCACACACCCTCCCAGCCTTACTGACGGGACAATACTGAGCTAAATATGGGCTGCTTACCCTTCCAATAAGCTCCTGGCTGTTGCCATACATTTTCCCTAGACCTGGCAACCCTCAGTTTTGACTCAACCAAATTTGACGCAAATCCATCCACTGGATAGGTTTCTACGACCATTTATAGGGAAGTTGCATCATGTTGCGTCATTGGTTACTCTTCAGATTACAAGGATTATGATTCGCATTGCATCATCTTGCACGAGGGGTTATCATAATTGTATTGACGGAATCTGTATTTTATTACCAGAATATTTTGAAGTTATGGTCATAAATTAAAAAGAAAGTAAAAGATCAAACACACCTACAATGATTCAGCACAACAAAAATGGAAGCAGATTGTGTTTTTTGTTTAATGAACAGCTCTGATTGAAGCAAGAGAAGCATACCTATAATTACATTTGTGCAATTATTAAATAATAATACCTAAAACTAGAAAGCACTCAGAAAGAGCATACCTCCACTAATGCCATTGCAAGATTCGGATCTGGATCCGTCCCCAAATTTAATAAATTCTCTCTTGGCTCATGGCCCACTCTTCAACATGATTTCATTGGAATCCACTGAGAACTTTTAGAGATATCGTGTGGAGAAACAAACAAAAAATCCTGTATTTGGATGATGATCCAGATCACCACCAAAATCTAAAGGATTCTTCCTCAGGCCATATCCCACTCCAAAAAAATCCACAAAATCCATTCACAACTTTTTGAGTACTCCTACTAAAAGGCAAGCAGACAAACAAAAAGGCAAGCAGACAAACAAAAAGGCAAGCAGACAAACAAACCAATGCCAGCAAAAACATAACCTTCTTGGTGGAAGAAATATAGTACAGATTATTCTCTGAGGATTAAATATGTTTGATAAATTTGAATCATGAAATTCTTAAGTGTTGGGCAGTAAGAAAAACTTGAACTTTTTTTTTTTTTTCTATCAGCACACGAATTTTCAAGCAAATTAGACTTTATTTAAGGGAAGAAGTCAGTTCAGTTAAGACATAGGTATCCCCTCTGGCACGAAAAATTCCCGACCTGAAAATATCGCCAGAAGAAGAAGAAGAAAAAAAAAGACAGCCGTACTGAAGTCGTTATACAACATGACAAGTTGAATTCTGGTAGAAATTATCACCATCTACTCACTTGATGAAGAGAGCATCAAGCCACATAGTTTCATTCAGAAGACTATACATTTTATTGTGTAACATGGTGGTCATATAAACAACAAGTACTGTAGTCGGCTGGTGGCCTTTTGGTGCACCACAACTGTATTAGAACTTTCAGTCTACTAGCACTTAACTTAATAAAATTCGTATGGTGTTGGCTGGAATATAAAAGTCTCCTTCAGAACATTAAAGAATTGTCTACCACCAAATGTCCCAACAAAACCTTCATGATTGGAAGCACTTTACTATCATCCGTATCTGCCTTGTAAGTCTATGATGATTGAATATACTCGTATTACGTGGACATATACGTACATGGGGGAAGGCGGCTTGAAGTGGTGGAAGAGAGAGGTAATGCATTGTGACTGGCTTGTTGCGGTTGTCCAGGTAAACTTTGAGATTAGGTGTCAGAAGATAAGGTAAGGAAAAAGCACACTACGGTGTATAAACCTGCATATCAACAACGATTACATTATCTTCTGAAAGTTTATTTACTTATTTTTGCAAGAAGAAATATGAGGATTGTACAAACAAAATTGAGCACTTGCTTCCAAGTACCACAAAAATCAATAATATTAATATTTATGGGTATTTGCTAATATATAATGTTGTCAAACAGAGAAGGTAGTTTTGTACCTTATTAATCTTGTCATCCGCAGACCATCTTTTTCAAATTTGGAGAGATTTCTCTTAGTGAAAAGGTTAACAATGACTGCATCCAGCACCTCCAGTACTAAATGCTTATAATGAGGTAAGTTTAAAAAACATGGAAGTAACGAGAATACAGTATACAGTGACGTTCTTTGGCAGAACGTGTAGTTGCAGGAATCGGTTTACCTGCAGTCAGACAACTTATTGCATGCCCCAGTCCCTCAAAAAAAAAAAAAAAAAAAAATCCATGATAAAGGATTAATACTTCCTGTATATATTTTTACTTTTCTTTTCCCCGAGTCAAATATATCAGGCTTCCAGGCAACCAATATCTATCTATCTATCTATCTATCTATTGCAAGACGCCTCAATCCCGTTTGGGGTGGCCACGAACAAATCGCCTCCAAGTCGCCCTGTCCCCCGCCATCTCACTGCCCTGCTTCCAACTCACCCCCCCCCTCTCTCATATACCTCTCCACCCCATCTCTCCATCTCATCCTCGGCCGCCCCCTCCCTCTTCCCCCCTCCACCTCACTCATATACACTCTCTCCGTCAGTCTTTCACCCTCCATCCTCTCCACATGGCCAAACCACCTCAGTGTGTTCCTCATAACGCTTCCTATCACATCCACATCCACACCACAACGCTCCTTTATATCCTCATTCGTCAGCCTGTCTCTCCATGTGACTCCACAGGCTCCTCTTAAATAACTCATTTCCACTGCTCTCACTCTTGACTTGTGTCCTTCCAACAACGTCCAAGCTTCACTTCCGTACGTTAGAGTTGGTATCACAATACTGTCATGTAGTAACTTTTTCACTTCCATGCTCACTTTCCTGTTTCTTATCACTGCTTTCAAAGAACCAGCAACCTTTCTTCCCTGCTGTACCCTTTCAAGCACTTCACCCTCCAAACCTCCATCCTTACTCATCACACTACCCAAGTACTTAAACGTACTCATATTTTCACCATCCAACCTCGCTGTACATTCACTGACTTCACCTCTCTCAAAGACCATCACTTTACTCTTCCCTACATTCACCTTTAGATTCCGTTTCTTACACACTCTCCCAAGCCTTGCAGCTCCCTTTCGTCTTCACTCAACAACACAGTATCATCTGCAAACAACAGTACAGGGAGTATCCAAACACTATCCTCTCTCACCAGGGCCACTACAACATCCACTACCCTACCTTGTACCTCTTTTATTACCCCATCCATGTACAGATTGAACAACCATGGAGACGTGACACATCCCTGTTTCAAACCAACTTTCAAAGAGAAAAATTCACTTAGTTCACCATCCACACGCACTGCAGCCTTCGCACCATCGTACATACTCTTCACAGCATTCAACAACTTCCCATCTACTCCATTTATTCTTAACACTTTTCACAATCCTTGTCTATCCACCCTGTCATATGCTTTCTCCAAATCCATGAAAGCCGCATACAACTTCTTTCCCTTCTCTAGAAACTTTTCCACTAAAGATCTAAGAATGAATATCTGATCTACACAACCTCTTTCCTTCCTAAAGCCCCCCTATTCTTCTCCAACTAATTTCTCTGTTCTTTCTCTAACTCTGTCAATAAGTATCCTACCATACACTTTTCCTATTATACTAAGAAGACAAATGCCCCTATGATTACCACACACTTCTTTTTCCCCTTTTCCTTTGTACAAGGGAATAATTATATCTGACTTGCAATCCTCCGGGACTCTACCTTCCTCCCAGGCCAATCTGCACATCTTCCACATCCATTCCACTACTATCTCTCCCCCATGCTTCAGCATTTCACCACACACTCCATCAATTCCTGGGGCTTTCCCCGATTTAACTTTCTTCATTGCTTCCACAACTTTTATCCTACTGATTTCTTCCTGTCTTCTCACCTCCCTCCTTCTCCCAGCCATTCCCCAGCCACTTATACTTGCATTACTTCCATCCTCTATGTTCAACAATTCCTTAAAGTGTTCTCTCCATCTGCTCACTTTTTCTCCCTTCTCCACTAGTAATCTACCATTTTTATCTTTCACTCCCCTGCTAACTTCGCTTCCACCCTGTCTTACTCTCTTCACCTCTTTCCAGAACATTTTTTTACAGTCCCTCCACTTTACACTCAAATTCCTTCCAAATTCCTCATCCACTCTCTTCTTACTCTCTCTTACTAATCTTTTCACCTCTCTCTTTCTTTCTACATATAACTCTCTCTTCTGCCTCTCAACTTCTTCCACGCCCCTATTTCTCATCCATTCATTGTATGCTTTCTTCTTTTGTGCCACAGCCTGTCTCACCTCTTCAGTCCACCACGCTGTTCCTTGCACCCCCCTCCGTCGTCTCTTCCCTCCACACACCACATCACATGCTGCGCATATTTCTTCCATAAAAATCCTACACACACCTTCCACGTCTCCCATCTGCTCCAATTCATATTTGCCCAATCGTTCCTCCACTTCTCTCTTATACTCTGTCTTTTTCTCATCCTCTTGTAACCTTTCCATTCTCCTTGCAACTACTCCTTCTTCTCGTCTTTCCCTTCTTCTATTCCTCCATCTTACTTGAATTCTAATTCTGGCCACCACCAAGTAATGGTTAGAAAGTCCACTCCCCCAACCTCCATGAGCTCTTGCATCCATTACACATCTTCGCATCCTTTCATCCACACACATATAATCAATCATTGCCTTCCTTTCATTCAGTTCACCACCCACCCTTCTCATCACTTGCCATGTATACCTGAAGATCATTTTATGCCTGAAGAGGGTATTGGCTATCACCAACCCCCTCCCAGCACAAATGTCCACTAATGCACTCCCATTCTCATCTATCTCAGCAGGCACACCCCACTCACCAACTATTCCATCCACCTTCACATTCCCAACTTTACCATTCATATCACCAATCAAAAACACTCTCTCATTCCTTCCAAACTTTTCCATGCACACTTCCACATTTGTCCAGAACTCTTCTCTCATTTTGCTTGCACGATCTTGCGTTGGCGCATACACACATACACACACACAATCGCCCACATTTGTATTCCAAATTTCAACTTTACCCACACAATCCTTGACCCAACTGATCCATACTGTCTTATGCTCTTCATCCATCTTTTACTCACAACTATACATACTGCTTCCTTTGCCCTCTCATTCTCACCTACTCCTGCACATATACCCCATCCATACTCCCATTCTCTCACACTTTCTCATCTCCATTGTGTTTCAGTTATTCCACATACATCCACTTTCGCACCTTCAAGCACCTGGACAATCTCTCTCTCTTTCACCTCATCATTCGCTCCACTTACATTCCACGTTCCGACAACCATGTCCTTTTTCCGGTCCTTGGTCGTCATCGTTTGGTCAGTCCTTGTCCGAGGCTTATTGTTTTTTTTTTTAGTTAGTTGTTTTCCAGGGAGGGGCAGTAACCCTCCACCAACCCTTTTAGTCGCCTTTTACGACAAGCAGGGATAAAACCTTCTAAGTTCAAAATTGCATCAGACGTCCAGCCGCCGACACCAGCCCTCCACTGACTGCCTTAATCATCCCCCTTCATTTCCTTCTTCACTCCTCCTCATTTGCTTTTTCTTTGTCTTTTTCCTCCACCTTTTTGTCCCCTTCCCCCTCCAAAAAAAATTTTTATGGAAAACAGAATTAAATCAAAGCTGAGAGACTAAAAAGTTGGCCCCTTCAACAGAAACTTAGACAAAAATGTCAAATTCAACATCCATTTTGCCAGGACAGCTTGCACATAAAAGACTGGAGGTAAGAGGCAGTGTGAAAGACAGACTGAGAAAGACGATTTAGTTGACCAGTGTGCATGCGTGAAAAACTGACAGTACCAGTGTACTGCTACATCAGCGAGTTGAAAAGAAAACTGGTGAGACGGAGTAGCCTGACCGGTGCTTCGTGCTCAACGTAGTAGAAGAGGAATGTAAAAAGAGATTTGAAAAGGATGGAAAGTGATCAGGATAGCAGCAATAAGAGAGATATGCAATACTCTGATGACGAGAGAGAGACTGCAAGAACCAAGTGAAAGGAGGGATCTTGCTGAGAAAAAGACTGTTTAGAAGTGCTGTGTGTGCTGACCACCTCCACACAAGAGAGCTGTCTAACACAGAGGGGCGAATGAGGTCCCTGTATAAAGACAGAAGATGCGTAGGTTAAAACAATGCATGGAGTTAGTTTTCAAGTCACTGAACCTCCGCTAACTATTCTTGCAAAATAATAATACTGTGAACTTTCCAAGGTACAAAGAAATGGCGAATCAGAAGACGTGTGTGACAAAGCCTTATTCCATGGCTGTTGTAATGACATTACAGTGTCGGATGATGGGAACAGTAGGTGAAAAAATTAAAGGTCAAGTCGTCAGCAGATGAGCAAAGACGGCTAAAAGTACTGCTGAAAAATAATATAACTGGAGTCATGAGCATATATGTGGATAGGCCTCGACACACTGATCACAATGTCATTGATGGACAGGAAGAAGAGTGAAGGTTTATGGACTGGATGCTGACCAGCACCTCTGTTGAAGTTTAAAGTAAGAACAGTGTCTGTCCAGAACTGCAGCTATTGAATGGCGAGAGAGGTATCTTGCCATGAAGACACAGAAAAAGGGATAATGACCATCCAATGGCAGCTTGAAAATCCTTGATTTGTATCAGACTCTGGGACAACTTCGAGGTGACTGGCACAGTAGCAAAGCTTTCACAGAAATATCTTGTCTCCTTATCCTCCTTCCCCTCAGGGTTTTTCTCCCATTATGTTATGTTTATCTCTTTTTGCCAATCCCGAATATAAGCATGATAACCAGCTTCACCAAGAAGTTTCCAATAGTTATAAAAAGATTTACCGAAATCACCACAACTCTGCACAACTACCACACAATCAGCAGGTAAATGAACTGTGTCATCTAGTACAAACTTCCAACCGCCCTTGACCATATTGCCTAGTTCGATAGGGGGGGGGGGGAGTAGCAAGGTGACAGGGTCTGGTCTGGATTTTTTTTTTCTTTTTCTGGTAAAGGGATAGGAGGGAGGGGGTAGAGCACTAAAATTGAAAATTAACTCACATGCTACTTGGTGAGGTGAGGAATATTGATATACTGCGGCAAGCTAACAGAAGAGTTATACGTACTAACATGTAGTTTACTCATACAGTACATTGACTAGAGATAATTTATTGTACTGAAATAGCCTACATGAGTTTTTATGATGATGTCTATGAATCCTTTCCATATTGTAACTGTGGACTGATACACAGGTAATTGTGCCAATGGTACAGTAGTACAGTTAGAGGCCTGGATGAAAGTGACTCACGCGGGTCGTGTTCAATGGGAAGGTTTAGACTTAAAGAAAACTGTCTTTCTGACTTAATGGCACTCGTGCAGTCGTTAGAGATTAATCTTATGTCTCCTTTCACTCAACGACGATTATTTTGTTTAACACGAGGGGAATAAAATGTTGGCAAAGAATTCTAACAGAAGCAAAATTGATGAGAAAATAACAAGAGAGAGACCAGGAAGGAGGTGAAAGGATTTGTGAAGGAGTATGCGAAGCACGGCTTGGATCTTATTTATTTTTTCTTATGTACCCAATTCTGTATTTCAGTCAGGCAGTTTGTTCCCTGAGATCCAGCACCTACATCCTTTGTTTCTCCCTCAGCTCACTGAAAGCGATGAAATTTTATTCCTGCTTCCTCCTGACGATTATATGTAGGAATGATATTTTCCTATCGAAGGGGTAAAAAATATATATATATCTAATTATTAGTGTTTGATAATCCTCCCATAAGTTGAATGAAATCGTCTGGAAGTGCCAAGAGAATAAAGATAAAACAGATCATTGCAGGAAGTGGTTGCCCTTGCTCCTTTTTTCATCCCCTCTTATAGTTCCTTCGCTGAACTCCGTTTCTCCCTCACCTTCATCCACACACTGTTCATTTCCCTGTCATTCTACCTCCCTTTCCCTGTCCTTCTTTCTCATTTTTACTGTTCTTCTCCCTCTTCTTCCCTTTCTCTTTCTCCGTCTTCCTCTCCCTCTCTTTCAGCTTCTCATCCTCACTGTCTTCATACTCGTCGATATCCTTATTTTCACCACCATCTTCCCTTTCCATCTTAACACTGTCATGGTCTGGATAACTCCAGTATTCTAGTACACCTAACGCAAGACAATTTTATTCAGTTACCAGTGAATCATAGGAGTTTCGGGACGTTGCTGCTGTTGCCATTAACTTTTTATTGGTTGGAACAACTCTAGTTATTAGTTACAATTCCTCTTAGAAATACCGACATGATTGTTAACCTTTCTCTCCTTCCATCTCTTGCTTTGTGTTGTTGTTGCTCTTTTCATCTCCTGATATTATTTCTCTGATCCTTTCCGCCATTCCATCATCTAACCCTATACACTCCTCACCCTCAATGCTTCCCTCACCTCTCCATCACTCACTTGACGCTCTCAGATTCACACTGTTTACTCTGCCTTTACCATACTTTCACATCCATTCGCTGAACCTTTCCACCCATTCACACTTCCACACAAAGTTCTCTATACTCACCACAAGGAGGATGCTAAGTGGCTTTAGAGATTGCGTAACACTTCTTTCTTAGTGAATTACTCTACATCAGCTGTTCAATTACTTACGTAGTTGGGCAGGATTATGAAACTAAAACTGCTAGAAGCGCCATACATTTATTTACCTCCATTTGTTTCCTCTGTTTAAACATTTATACACAGCAAAGAACACACAAAAAAATCATATAATTTGTTTTTACATTTTCCGCTAAGCACATAAATCAAAGAGAAAAAAAAACTTGTTTTATGTTTGCTTATTAGTTTATTTTCATTTTTTCGAGTCTGTCGAAGGGCCAATGAAAAATGACTCAATGGACGGATTTGTCCAGTGGGCCTCCAGTTGAATAGCCCTGCTCTACATAATACACTTCAGTATCATCATGCAGCTTACTGATGCAAAGTAGGACGACGATGAAATGATACGAAGGTCAATAAAGGAGAATGGTATGGTTTATTGTTCATAATAAAGCTCTCCCTTATCATTTTTCTCCCTCCATTTCCGGGCCAATACATCCTTTCATCCAGTAGTCCATCTACGTCAGTACAATTACTTCTTTTTAGTGACCACTTTTCTCTGGACCTCCATTTCGCTACATTCCATGATGCATAGGTTACTCTTTACACCTATTTGCAACCATATCATGGCCTTTCTTTGCCCTGTCCTGCCTTTTCAGCCTCTAGCCCCAAACCCTCCCCAGAGTTCCAAGTTTCCTTGTTTTCGCCTCCTTTCTCAAGTCTTTATAGTAAATCTGCCTTGTTTATTCTTATTGTTGCTCCTTTTTTCATCATATTTCCCGTTCTCCACGCATTTTCTGTCATCCCTTCACACCTCTACATGTTCCCGCTCATTCTGTTTAATATGCCCTTTTAATTTCCTTCCCATTTTTTTTTTCCATTTCTGCACTTTCACTGTTGCACCTCTCTGTCTTCCTAATCACGTAGCTTCTTCCTCACTCTTTTCTTTTCCTTTAACCCTCACAGTCTTTACTTCCTCTGATGGATTTTGCTTACATTGTTCCTTCTGTCCCGTCCCACCCATGCTCTCTTTACTCACGCCTTTCACTAATCTCTCTCTCTCTCTCTCTCTCTCTCTCTCTCTCTCCTTGTTCCAACTATCATCGCTCCCTTCCTATAGCTGGATTCTGGGGGGATTACCCTGCTTTATGCCCTATCATACTTTTGCTGATCATTTCGTTACTTTCAATATTTCATTCCATTCCTTTCCCATTTATGTATTCATTCATCTCTCTACTTTTATCTTCCTTTCCTCCCTTCCCTTTACGTAACTTAAATACTTCCCAATATCCTGTTTTTCCCTTCCTCTGCCATTCCTTCCCTGTTTACTTCCTCAGCTGTAAAATCTCACCCCATTCTTCCAAACCAAAGAAAGTTCTGATTTTTCTTTTTCTGCTGATCCGTATTTCATTCGAACTGTAAAGTTGGCTCTGGAGGAAAAACATGGCATAAAATTGTCCTTTAATAATGGAGTATTTGTTAAGATGATAGAGGCTCGGGGTAGAGAGGGAAGAGATTTTTTGAATGTTAGGGAAGGAATGAAGTGAAGACGCAAGATGATGCATGGCATACAAATTTGTGAAAGTGAGATGAGAGGCGAATCGTAACACACACACACACACACACACACACACACACACACACACACACACACACACACACACACACACACACACACAAACCAAAGTCGTAAATAACAGAGCAGCTATATTGCATAATGTTACAAAAAATATTATAGAAATAGAGTTACCATACCCCATCCTTTAGTGGGGAAACAGGTCAAGAAAATGATGACGATTATGATGATGCCACACACACACACACACACACACACACACACACACACACACACACACACACACACACACACACACACACACACACACACAGACAAACGAAATCTGCATGGAATATATTGAAATGGAAAATTCCTCACGCTTACACGCTTGATTTTTCTTTTACGAAATAATGAATGGAGGAAGGAAAAACAAAGGAAAAAAAATAAGTCCATGTGCCTAAAGGCATCCTCCATTCATAAAATACATATGACAATTGGATTTAAATTCGAGTGGATTAAATGTATGTGGGAAGCAACTCCCACGAAGTGAATTCCAGAGAGTAGTAGTTCTGGGGAGAAATGAGTTTTGATAAGCAGAGGTTCTGCATTGCAAGGGAGAGAGTGTGAGTTCATGGGCTCTCCCAGCTGCCAGAGTATTTCGGGAGAAAATGTGAAGGGGAGGCACAATTGAAGCCAGTTCGTCAGAGCACTTACGGTAAAAATATCGATAAAATAATGCTAAACAAGCAACATCTCTACGTACTGATAATGGAGGAAGGTCCTGCATTATGGCAGGATTATTGATTAATCTAATGGCTTAATTTTGAATTTTGTCCAACTGCCTCAATACAACCGCTCCACATCCACTCCACAAAGGTGAACAGTATTCGATCTGCGAATGCACATGACTTTTGTATATTGTGGCCATCTGCTCGTCAGTGAAGAACTCATTAACTCTGTACATAAGTCCCAGTTTTTTAGAAGAATTTTTAGCAATGGATTTAACATAAACTGTCCAGCTTAGGTTGGGGTTTAGAGTAACATCTAGGATATCAATTGTTGTGGATATGGGAATATTAACATTTTAAAATTATGTGAGAGTCTGAGGGATTCTTTCTGTTGGAGAAATTAATGTATTTAGTTTTCTGCGCATTACGTGAGACCAGATTTTTTTTGTCCCCATTGATTAATTTTAGAAAGGTCCTGATTCAGAGAAATTGCTGTGTTTGTTTGGGAATTTATAATATCAAATTGTGTAAAGGAGGTATTAAATGTGAAAGAACTGTGAAGGGTCGAGTCATCAGCATAAGAGTGTATTGGGTTGTGCGTGACAGATAGGAGGTCATTAATATGAATGAGAAAGAGGGTTGGCGCCAAAACTGATCCCTGAGGTATTCCAGCATTTATGGAATGAAACTGAGTGATAGTTTGATTTAAAGATTTAGATATCATTAGGAAAGGACATAGGTACGAAAAATGATGAGAAAGCAGTCAGTCATTTAATAAAGAGAAATGATGCTGAGAGCATCAAAGTAATGCTAGGTGTCTGCAGAAGAGGAAATATGAAAGGATTGCCGACAACATCAGGTTTTAAAACACCAACCGTCTATACCAGCGTTTCTCAACCTTTTTACCCTTATGGAACCCTTGAAATAATTTTCATGTCTCAAGGAACCCTTACATAAAAATTATTATATATCGTTATTAATATCCTTCTGCTTGTATAAACTTAAAGTTCATAAGGAGAACATACTATATTTTTTTCTGATAACTGGTTTAAGCAAAAAATAGCTGACGTTTATCTCAAGTTTATTGAAAAAAAATAAAAATAAATAAAAAAATAACTGAAAGCAAACTGCTTGTTGAAGAGACTTCACACGGAGGTATTCATTCACACAAAAAAATAAACATAAAGAACCAATATCATATACTGTATAACACATATAAACATAACGACTACTAGTACTACTACAATAACTTAATCGTTTATTGATAATGTTGAAAAGGCATTAGATAAATCAAGGCAATATGTCATATGAACATATATAGGGTCAAGGCAATTTTTTTTTTTTTTTAAGTCAGTTTAGATAATGAAATTTGCTTCTCTAATGTGAAACCTGTGGTTGTGTTTTGGTACAGAGATACTTAATTCAGGGCTGAACTTTAGATAAACACACGGATTTCATCTTCAACTCAAAGGTGATGATTTCTGTCTTTGAACCTGATACAAAATCATAAACACACTTAAACTTTCAAAATTCATATAAAATCCCTAAATGATAGGCAAAATTTACTAAATAATGTGGGTGAATGAGGGACTGTACCTGCACACCAGGAAGTACATACGGGACTGATGGAGACCGTGCATGTGTCTTGTACTCGAGTGAGTCACTTGATGATACACGAATCCGTCACGTATAGCCCCTGTCTACTGACCATTAAAGGCGGTTTCACACTGGTGCCGTATAGAAGTCGCTAAGTATATACACTAGAATTATTATACTTTTAAATGATATAACAGGTTAAGACTTTAATACCCAAGATTTTTCCAAGAATATGCCGTACATGTATAATAAAATTACGAATATGAAATTAAACACAAAAATGACTCAAAAATGCATTTACATATGATTAGCCCATTTATCAGTATTCCTTTCAGAACCCCTATCGACCTCTCGCGGAACCCTAGGGTTCCGGGGAACCCCGGTTGAGAAACGCTGCTCTATACCCTATCCCTCCCCCCTTTTTCCAGTCCTTCATGTTCAGCATCAACTTAACTCGTTCACTTTTTGTCCTTCCGGCGTTGCAAGCTTAATTGCGATCAGCCATGTAACTAGGACACTTTTTTTCCTAGTCCCTTCTTTCTGTAGACAGTGATGTTCATCTCATTTATTAGTGTGTGTGTGTGTGTGTGTGTGTGTGTGTGTGTGTGTGTGTGTGTGTGTGTAATCGTTTGGCTTCCCTCTGTAAACTTCTCACAGTCGCACTATGTCTCTTGTTTTATTGCAGCTATCCCACACGACTTAATTCAATTGTGATTGAATTCAGGAATCTGAGAGCGTTATTGATGGTACTACGAATCCACTCATGGTCTACGCATTTCTGGCATTCTGTTACTGTTAACGGCAGACTTTTTGTTTTTTGCTGAGGATGTGGGTACTGTAGAAGCCTGCAGGTGTTAATACTGTTATCTTGTACCCTCTCATGGTAAAGGAAAAGCCTGCAGGTGTTAATATTGTTATACTGAACCCGGTCATGGTCAAGGTAATGCTGTTTCAGCTAATTCCAGTCTTTTTTTTTTTTTTAACTGGAGATGAGTACAAGAACCTGAGACTATACTCGTAAATAACAGTAAAGGGAATAACTATTAAAGACAATATAAGGAGGAAACCAGAACCCTGCACACAGACACATGCACGTAAAAGAAAATGGACACCCATGGACAGAAATAATAAATGCACATGCGTATAGGCACATTCATTAACACACACAATATAGAAGCAAGTTATGTACGCATTGAACCTGTATTTAATTTTTTTTTTCCAAATTGATGCAGACAGACTCATACATGTGTGTAAACACGGAAACAATTGCACACACACACACACACACACACACACACACACACACACACACACACACACACACACATTAATGCAGGGCCAGAACCAATAAGGAAATGGTATCAGGCTGAAGGGAGGACAACCAATCACGGGAATTTGCATTTTATTAAGAAAGCATCAACCTTACTCCGTCCCATTCATAACAGACCTGTGTGTGATATACGCCAAGGTTGGTAAAGAAGGAAACAGAGGTAAGAGAACTAAGGAAGAAAGCAGCACAAGAAAAAATATATTAGATTTTCGAGTTCAATTACACGGTCGTGAAAGGAGAGAAATAAACATATAACACGAGGAGCAAAACTAAGGTAAGACATGTAATCTTCGGAGCGAAAATAGCCTTGAGATGTTGTGTGCTTTAAACCCACTTGTGCATATCGTATGGGAAGGAAGGTTGGAAGCATAAGAACCAATCAAGAGGAGCTGGGATGAAAGTAAGATGTGAATACGACAATGCGTTTTGACTACAGAATATTTCCGTGGCTAAATAAAATACATTAACTTTGACTGGAATAAGATGACAAAGTGTGGGAAATGTTGGGGAGTTCAAAAAGAAGAATCTCAGCAAGAGCTCCACCCACTCTCCTACTTCCTTATTTCCTTCTCCAGAAAAAAGAAGGACCATGAACTTGGTGGGAGACGTCTTCGCTCTTCTTCATCCCCTCCACTTCCAAGATGAGTGCTCCTTCACTTCCAACATAAGTGTTCCTCCACTTCCAACACGAGTGCTCCTTCGCTTCCAACACGAGTGCTCCTTCACTTCCAACATAAGTGTTCCTTCACTTCCAACACGAGTGTTCCTTCACTTCCAACACAAGTGCTCCTTCACTTCCAAGACAAGTGCTCATACATCCCGCTAACAATGCTTAGTCAAAAGTCCACCTTTGTTATAACTGACCAAGAAGGAACAAGCGTCTGTCAATCCACGAGGCTAACTCTACCGAGGTCTCTCTTGTTTTTTTTTTTTTTTTATGATTCATATTCTTTTAACGCTCCATCTTATTGATCGCCGTTTACTGTTTCGAGTCTGTTTGTTTACCGACATCTCTTGTTTATTATCATCTACTTTTCTTGTTGTCATATTTACTGACATCACTTGCTGATCGTCCTTTCATGTGTATCGTCTTCTCTTGCTTACTAACCTTTCTTGCATATGGTCGTCTCCTGTGTATCATGGTGAATTAGGCATTAATGAAGTTAAAGATGCTGAAAGGGTAATGATGTTACAAAAAATAAGATTTGAGCGTACAAGTTGTGAATCAGTGAAAGGCAGGAAAAGTTAACTAAACTCCATCATTGGTGGACCTTCTTGTCTGTAATACGAAACAAAGTTTAGCCTCAACTTTCCTTTTGTAAAATGAGAAAAAAAACATTAAAATTTTGAATTATAACACATGCCAGTTTCTCGGTTTGAAACAAACATGTAATGTGAACTGGCAATGAAAAGGAAGCAGGAATGTTTTTCTAAATCCTTTGCGATCAGGATTACTGTATTGTTTAATTCATCTAATGTTACACAATATTATTGACTTGTGGGTGAATGTAAATACTATTTCCATTAACTGTGTCACGATCAAGACAACTTTTTTTTTTTTTTTTTAGATACTTTGAGACAATTTTATTAAGTTCAGAGTCTTAGAATCCTCAGAGTATAATAAGTATTCGTCAACAATAAACATTGTCAAATGTTATATAAATAAATCGATACCAAACCGATAATAGCAGAAGCATTAAATCTATGAGGTCCACTGGGAATCCAGAGATCGAATAAAAAAAATAATAATGATAATCAGACCGCTAAGAAAAGACCTCTCGTGTTGAATGGGCTACTGATGATCATATTTTCACTTCTTCAGTACAAAACGTAAGCTGAATATAATCGTCTGTTGGGAACAAGAAATCAGATATAAAATACGTCCTTGGACTAGAGGTTACGAAACAGTAAGCAAACTGGATCGGTAAATGAAGAGACGTTACAAAACCTCATAAACTCTTCAACTCGAAGTGTCACCATGTGTATTCTGTTCTCACTATCTATTTATAGCCACACGCAATAAACCCGTAAAGGGTGGCAGTTTGTCTTTGCGTTAGTGGTTTTATACAGGTTGGGGCACTAACCCTCCGCCAAGCACTTGTTGACACGTAGGGAAGACGTGTGGGTTGGTTATATGGTTACCACCCAGCGTTGTGAATGGTTTCCTGGCTTACAAGAAACCGTTAGGTTTGTCATGTTTTCTATTCATATTGATAAATTAATTTTACGGCTCTTTAAGGACTATACCATAATAATTTCTTGCATTTAAGTCAATAGTGACGACTTGTTTGTTATCACTACGTGTTGGATGAAGGCGTTCATCTAGCTATCTAGCTATCTATCTATCTATCTATCAATATATATACATTATATATATATATCTATATATATATATATATATATATATATATATATATATGCAAAATAACCACAGGATAAATGAAAAGAGCGACAGTGAGTACTTTCGTATATTACATCTCACTCTGTCTGAAGATGTAATATACGAAAGTACTCACTGTCGCTCTTTTCATTTCTCCTGTGGTTAGTTTGCATACATATCTTCACGGTGAAGTGAAGTATCTGCATATATATATATATATATATATATATATATATATATATATATATATATATATATATATATATATATGCAGATAAAACAAAAGTGATGATATCTAGGGTTGGTGGCGGTACTGTCAAAGACGAGGGAGAGTGGCCATGTGCAGTTTGCTACAAGGGCGTGGGAAGTAATTCCATCTTGTGCGGTGTGTGTGATAAATGGGTGCATAAGATATGTAGTGGTATCAGAAGTAGACTGCGAGATAATGCTGATTTTATGTGTACGGCGTGTCGGGGTGAGCAGGTGGAGATTGTCAGACGTGAAAGGATTGAACTTGCTGGTGAATCTCTTGCGTGTGTGGAAGAGTTTTGTTATTTGGGAGACATGTTGTGTGCTGGAGGTGGGGCTAGGGTGAGAAGTGGTTGGAAGAAGTTCAGGGAGCTCTTGCCTCTCCTGACATTGAGAGGACCCGTCCTACGTGCTAAGGGGTCTCTGCATGCAGCATGTATTAGGAGTGTAATGCTGTATGGTAGTGAGACCTGGGCAGTGAAGGAGGAAGATATTCGCCTGCTCAGACGTACAGAAATGACAATGATTAGGTGGATGTGCAGTGCGTCCCTGCGTCCAAGGCCTGGTGGGGCTGGGTTTACGATGGAAGAGTTGAGAGGTAGGATGGGACTGGAGTGAATTGGTGTTGTGATGAGGAGAGGTAGATTGAGATGGTTTGGACATGTGGAGAGGATGGGGGATGATAATTGGGTGAGGAAGGTGAGAAGAGTTAATATTGGGGGTGGGGTTACGAGGGGTAGACCGAGAAAGACATGGGACACGGTCATTAAGTGTGACCTCAGGGTTAAGGGACTGAACAGGGAGGCTGCAATGGATCGTGCAGCGTGGAGAGCCGTCATTAGGTGACCAAGGCCGACACATGCAAGCATGTTGGAGCCTTTAAAAAACGAAAACGAATATATATATATATATATATATATATATATATATATATATATATATATATATATATATATATATAATATTCAGGAGGTCCAACGGCGACGTTCAGTCGTCAGAAGTTCCTGAGCGTCAGTCATCCCTACTATAAAAAATCTGGACTGTCAGTCTTGACGAAACCCAGTTCTGGCGTCTGAATGCCGCGACAGTCGCTAGATTGGGCGAGAATGCGCTGCTTGAAAGGGTACAACAGGGAAGAAAGGTTGCTGATTCCCTGAAAGCAGTGATAAGAAACAGGGAAGTGAGCATGGATGTGAAAAAGTTACTACATGACAGTATTGTGATACCAACTCTGATGTATGGAAGTGAAGCTTGGACCTTGCTGTAGGGACAGAAGTCAAGAGTGAGAGCAGTGAGAATGAGTTATTTGAAGGGAGCATGTGGAATCACATGGACAGACAGACTGACGAATGAGGATGTGAAGGAGCGTTGTGGTGTGGATGTGGATGTGATGGGAAGCGTTAGGAGAAACACACTGAGGTAGTTTGGAGAGGATGTAGAGTGACAGAATGACGAGGAGAGTGTATGTGAGGTGGAGGAGGGGGAGGGGAAGGGGGAGGCCAAGGAAGAGATGGAGGGATGGAGTGGAGAGGTACATGAGAGAGGGAGGTGTGAGCTGGGAGCAGGGCGGTGAAATGGCGGGGGGCAGGGCGACGTGGAGGCGATTTGTTTGTGGTCACCTCTTACGGGATTAAGGCGTCTGGTACTAGATGGATAAATTATACTTAGAGAGAGAGAGATCTTCGTCATATATTTTTCCCTATCTGATTTGTGTTTTTTCTGTCCTTCTGTATAAAATTTGTATTTCCTCTGCTTATTATTTTATTTCCTTATCTTATCTTAATTTATCAGTATTTACCTTTACGTTTCCTCTACCTACCCCTTTTATTGACTTGTCTTTACCTTTTCCTATATTCACCTGAGTCATTATATCAGTATTTTCTTACTTTCGTCTGCCAACCATGATTATTCATTCATTATTACTGCGCCATAACGTTTGACAATATTTCAGTATTTCCAGTATTTGTCCTCTTCCTATTGCTCTGTAATCTCCTCTCTCCCTGTGTCAGTATATCAGTATATATTCTGTCCTTCACCTCGCCGCCACAGTCTCTCCCCGTTGTTGCAGCCAGATAAATTTCCTCCCCAGTCTTCCCTCGCGGACTCCCTCTCTAAATCAACCTGGGTGCATTTTCCAATCCAATTAAATGCGTTTGGCAAATATATCTGCACACACACACACACACACACACACACACACACACACACACACACACACGCACACGCACACGCACACGCACACGCACACGCACACGCACACGCACACGCACACGCACACGCACACACACACACACACACACACACACACACACACACACACGTGCATACATTTTTTTCGTCTTTTCTTCTATCTTACTAGAGACCCGAGTCACCAAGAATTGACAGTGTGGGGTATTTTAAAAAACTAATGAAGGTTTTGATCTTTAAATCTGGCGCCAGTGAGCTGGCCGGTTTAGAGTGTCTCGCTAGATACTTTCCTTGCAAAACCCAATATCCAGGAACACGGACACTGGACGCGTAACTACGCGTGATGTTATTACTGACATCATTTTGATTATCATAAATGCTTCAGCAGCTTTTCTCGCCATCCTACCTGAAGCCTTTGTCTGCCTCCCCTTGATCCTGGGCATTGTTTATGGCTTTGTTGCAAGGTGCCCTGGGCAAATTTAAAGCTGAAGCAGACCAACAGTAGTGGTCTTGTCCGAAGGTGTTTTGAATTGGACTGACTATATAGTGAGCTTGCCTCTGAGATGAGGATCGGCTGTTAACTGAGCTGCTGCCCCAGAAATCTGATGAATCCCACTCCAAGTAATCTTAACTAACACCTTGAAGCGAGGATTGGACTAGAATTTGTTTCCCTTCCAGACAGCAGGAGGATGGGTGGTTGACTGATACTATTCTTGTTCCGTGTGTGTTCTGGCTGCACCCGGATCATCTGCATCACTGCAAGGGCGTCGATGTCGTAGGATGAAGCAGAGTCAGATAATCTCTCGTCCTCAAAGTCAGCCGAGTAGACGTGATGGCTCCTGCACAAAAGAGGCGTGTGTAATTACGTCCATGACTCTTGTCAACCCCGAATTTCCTCTGAAACTCTGGGGAAACGGTCTCTCTTCATCAGCCTCATGGGATGAAAGTTAATATTATCTAACTCTCATGTGGATGAGCACTGCCAATCCCTCGCCATGACAGAGACTGTATCTGTAAACTTGTGTATGCTTTCTCCTGAGGCCTAATGCCTTTATATGGTATTCAGCTCACAGAAACCTATGGCAGTATTGGGGCTTAAATCATTGTTAATGTAAATCCTTCCCACCACACACACACACACACACACACACACACACACACACACACACACACACACACACACACACACACACACACACACACACACACACACACACACACACACACACGAAACAGCAGTGGGAGAAGTCGGACGTTCTGGGCATACCTAATTGTATCTATTGAAATGAGTCAAGCTCGTTTTTAGGCTAAGTTAAGTGATTCAACACTGTAGAGCAAGCAACAGCAAAAAGGTGTAGTCTAAAGAAACTAAAGATCAGAAATCAGTGTTCCAAGGAATTCGCTGACAGACAAAATACACTAAGGCATGCGGATGCGGCAGGGAGTGCCAGATTAGTAAAAATTATCTTTCTGCGGGATTAGGGCGTCGGGCTATAGATAGATAGATAGACAGAAGATGAGTTACTTTGGAAAAGTGGCTCTAGAAGGCAGTAAGAGAAGGGATAAGAGAAGAAAACAGGAGGATGATTCCTACAAAGAAATGATTGAAATGGAAACTTATAATAAATTAGCAGAGACAGTGAATAAACTGGAGAAAACTTTTCAAAAGGAAATTAGGTAATTAAAAAGGAACTACGCATGCAGAGGGAAAAAATGAGGAACTAATAAAGAAATTAAATAGATACTCGTAAGACACAACAATTGATGAGCTGTCAGTTAAGGTAGATTCACTGAGAAAGAAGACTAGTTAAATGGGGAGTGCAGTAGTCAATCATGAGAGATTTCTGGAAGAGTTTAGAAATGATACAGAGCCAAGTAAGCATGCAGGCAGTCTGATAGACCAAAGCAGTGATACTGAAGAGAAGATAACTCAGGCAAATGAAATGATGAGAAATTGCAAAAATGAAGTACAGACTACATATGCTGAAATAGAAAAGGTAAAGAATGAGATAGAAACCAATGTCGAAGAAAAAATTACAAAAAATAAAAGTGAAAGAAATAAAAAAAAACAACAGGCCAAAACCGATTAAGGAATCGGCTGAGATGAACAAATCTATTGTAATCACTGGTGAATATGAAGAAGAAACAAGAAACAGAACCTCTAGAGGCAACAAGGAAATGATAAATGTTATGAACATATTAATAGAAATATCAAATGGCAACTGCGAGAAAGATGCAGAGGAATACAAAAGGCTAGGGAAAAAAGAAACAAGTCAAAGCCCCTGAAAGTAGCCTTTCAAGGTGTGAACACTGTAGAAGAAATATTGAAAAATGCTAATAAACTCAAGGAATCAGGGGAATTAAAAAAGGTATGGATAAAAAGATGCCGAACTCAGGAGGCATGGGAATTACTAAAAGAAAAGATGGAAGAAGCAAAAACAAAGAATGAGGAAAGATAAGAGGAAGAGAGGAACATTTTTGTTTTTTACAAAGTAGTTGAGCAGGGGCGTACCTAGAGATTTGGGAGCCCAGGGGGCTAGGTTCTTTGCGGGGCCCCCCTCCAACATCTTCTGAGATTAGATGAAAAAGTTTTGCAATAAACAAACATGCTCCACCACTTAGTTGATAAAAAAGGCCAAAGCTGATCCACTACATTAAGAATCAGCATTCACCTCTGTGCACAACTGAGTTAAGACATAAGCAGATCGGGTTACATTAACAGTGTTTTAATTAGGAAGATGTGTACAATTATTACTCTGTGAGCCTAATCTCAGGATAGAGGAAAACACACAAAGATGCAGGTAATACATATTCTTTCTTTACAATACAAAATCCAACAAATATTATGGTCAACTGAATGGAAATTATTATTATCATCATCATCATCATCATCATTATTATTATTATTATAACCTCATGTTCATCACTGGTGCCCTCTTCATCTACTGTTTTCTCTTCACTGCTGCCCTCTCCATCTTCTATTTTCTCCTCACATGTGCCTTCTTTATCTTCTGTTTTTTCTTACGTGTGCCTTCTTTATCTTCTGTTTTCTTCTCAGTGGTGCCTTCTCAATCTTCTGTTTTCTCCTCACTGGTGTTTTTGTTATCTTCTGTTTTCTTATCACTGGTGCCTACTTCTGTTTTCTCCTCACTCCCTCTCCATCTTCTGTTTTCTCCTTGGTGGTGCTTTCATTATCTTCTGTTTTCTCCTCACAAGTGCCTTCTTTATCTTTTGTTTTCTCCTCACTAGTGCCCTCTCTGTGTTCTGTTTTCACTTCAGATTTCCTCTTCAAGAAACCTGCAAGAACTTTTCTTGATTTTGCTGCCTCTTCCTTTGCCTTGGCACGCCTTTTCCTTTTTGCAGCACCACTTTGGTAAACTCTTTCTTTACGCATGGCCAGGCTGAAATACGAAATAAAATTCCTAATCACTGCTCACTGATATTATTATTGTTATTATTATTATTATTATTATTATTATTATTATTATTATTATTATTATTGTTTATGGCATCAACACTTGTTTTCTCTTACAATATTTTACCTGTATAACAATCTTACAGCATACGACTTTTCAAACACTCAGAGTCTGATCCATATTCTGTCCAATCCACGGGTGAAACAATATTTTCAGTCCTTCTAAGCAACCAGTAGGCTTTGGAACTCTCTTCTACAACATATCTTTCCCACTTCTTATAACCTTCAATCCTTCAAACACAGTGTGTCCAAGCATCTTGAATGTTTCTTGATTTTGGCTTCACTAAAACTTGAAAAATATAGACACTCACCATAGGCATTTTATGCTTTTTCTTCTTTTCCTTTCATACAGAAAAAAAGACCGTCGGAAGTGTGTTATGAATACGAACACCCCTTTTGTTGGGCTTACTGTAGGTTAGTTAGCCTAAGTTAGGTTACGTTAGTTTATAGGTTAGTCAGCTTAGGTCAGGCTGGCTGTGGCTAGGTTAAATCTTAGTTTCATTTATTATTTAGTAGCTTGCTTAATCCCACATTTTCTATTATCTTAGCCTTCCCTACTAATGAGGGGCGTTTTTAGATTGTCGGATAATTAATACAACCAGTTTATAATAGACCTTGGTCTACAGTCATAATTTTTACAAAACTGATAAACACAAATTGATACTTATTAAAAGTGGATGTGTTCTCATTAATATAGAGCCCTTCACATTATATAATTACCGGTATATTGCTGAAAATAAAACAACTATATAGGCTATAAAAGCAGCAATTATTGGTATTTCCGTAAGTGTTGAGAGTAAGAGGTAGTGTACAAGGGTTAGTGAAGGTGTAGTCTTGTTAAATAATCTGATGAAAGTATTAGGTGAATTTTCTAATAATAGGTGAGTTTTCTAGTGAAATCTAGTGTGCCGATATAAAGGCCACATCATGTCTCTGAAGGCATTATTCAGTGCCTAACATTAACTGATTTTAATTGAGCTTACAAATGATCTCTCGTAATCAAAGGGTTAAGAACAGGGGAATTGGGCCTGGGAAACTCACTCTGCAGCACAACCTTACAAACAAGGACCAGCTGTAATACATTCATTATATCTTTTTCTCTCACTATATTTTCTGGGTTTTGTTGTTTATAATTTACATGAGAATGAAAAGTACAGTATTATAGCTCAAAGAAAATGGAAGGGTACTAGATTTTGATATATAATGATAAATACTATTTTGAGGGGAGTGAAAATGAATAGGACTATGGGCTAATATCTGAGTGTGAGACTCAAGATGACGGACGCTTGCCTCACCTAGGCGGCCTATAGATCACAAAACAGAGCACCCTTTCTAGGGAATATACTATCTCTATGGTGCACCAATACTCCAACCTTTATTATACTTAATTTTAAATTTTAATGGATTATTAAATTTTATTCGAAAATCAAAATATAGGGGGTCCCCCAAAAGCTAGGGCCTGTCTTAGGTATACCGTAAGAGAACTGTGGGCAGGCTTTATAGTGTAACAGTTTAACATTCGTAATCCTTGCCATAACTGGTTTTTAATTACCAAAGTACATTTTTCTGGTGTGTTTTACAGTGTTATTAATGAAACTGGTAATTATTTCTGATGCTGATGTTACGTTGTAGCAACCCACCTAACCTCACCCTACCCAGCCTAACTTAATCTAAGGTAAACCTAACTCATCAGCATCAAAAACAATTATCTAATATTGTAAAACACATCAGGAAAATGTATTTTGGTCATTAAAAACCAGTTATGGCAACTTCGAAATATTGTCCCTTAATCCTCTCAAGTCTATAAAATTACAAAAACGAAAAATAAATATATATTTATATAGACTATTACAATACAAAGTATTTCCAATAATTTATACTCACAATTAGTCGTAGACAGTACTGCTCTTTGTTATAAAAGCCAATTTTCAAGAGCCGACGGCGTTGCACCCAGCAGTTTCAACGTTAGGTGACGACTGAGACCGTGAGACGTGTCTGGAATGTACAGGAAGGTTTAGGCCTACCGCTTGGCTACAAGTTGCCAGATATCTCATTCTCAAAACTTATCTAACATCTGGGCCGGGATTGTCGGGATGATAATTATATATATTTTTAAATATTAATAATAAAGTTTATAAATTTTAAGGCTTTTGGGGGCTCCCCCTCAATTGGGGGCCAGGGGGTCAGTTTCAAACAGCGCCCCCGCCCCCCCAGGTACGCCACTGTAGTTGGGTTACAAGTAAGGATATGGCAGCAGGGACTAAAAAAAAAGGAAGGCAGTAGACTCAACTATGTCAAATATGAAAACAACATGATAAAGATGATGTACTCAAATGTAGATGGAATGGTATCAAAATAACTGGAGAAAAAAGACTATACCAAAGAAAAGGAACCTCACATTATTTGCGTAACTGAAACAAATTTAACCCCAAGGATATCCAATGACGCCCCAAGCTTTAAGGAATAATTATATGAAGAAGAGATAGAAATTTGGAAAACGGAGAAGAAGTTATGATATTAACAAAGAAAAATCACCAAGTCAAAGAGATAGAGATGTACCATTACATGTAGAATTTACTGTAGTAGAGATCAACACATCTGAAAGGAAATTAACAGTGGCAAACTTATACATGCTACCCAAATCAAGGACTTGGGATAGAGGTAAATATGAAGACTCGGCAGAAAGTACAATACAGAGTTTAAGAGGCCTACTACGTAGAATGGAAGGGAAATATGAATTATGCTAACTGGAGATACCAACACAAATATAAATTGAAATACTCTAGACACAAGAACCTATGAAAGCTGTTGGGATCAGAAGCCCCCGGTTCTTATACAGGAGTTTTTCCTAACACATGTAAAGGAAAACACCAGAAAAAAGGGGACTAGACGACCCACCATTATTAGATCTTATATTTACTAGGCAAGGTAATGATTTGACAACATAAAGTATTACCCTCCTTTCGGTAAAGGCGAACATGCAGTATTAAAATACAGTTTCACGTTAGAATATGATATAGTTAGTGATAATGAAAAGAGCTTAAACTATAAAAAGGGCAACTATCGTGACCTAAAGAAGTACTTTATAGAAACAGATTGCGAGAAGGAGCTTAGAGGACAAGATATAAATATTATATAAAGAAAATTACGTGAATTTTATGAAACAGGACTCCAAAATTATATCCCTCAGCACAGAGAAACGGAAATGAGGATTAAGAAACGATTTAATAGAGAATGTAAAGAAGCAAAACAGAAAAGAGACTTGCTGTGGAATAGTTAAAGAAGACACAATAGTGAGAGGGCAAATGTCAACTGTAAACAGGCACGAATGATAAGGAAAGAAGCTCACAGACAGTTTGAGGAAAGCATTGTATATAAAAGTACTGATCAACCGAAACTGTTTTACAGCTACGTCCGATACAAAACCGAAGTTAAAGATAAAATACAGTTCATTATGGATGAGGAGAAGACCTATATCCAAGAAGAAGATATCTGTGAAGTACTTAACAAAAAATTCCAATCAGTATTTACAGAAGAAAGTAGATTTGAGAGTGATGATAAGGAACAAGCATGCCGAAACATTGGGACCAGTGCCCACATATCCTATAAGTTTCATGTAATTTCATTTATCCGTTTTTCCATAATGTTCCTAACAAATGAAGAAACAGACAAACGAACAAAGAATCTATCTATCTATCTATATACATAGGCTGCTTTCCCCAGAAGATGAGGGGTAGCCGAGACAGGATGACAAACCCCCAATTTACTCATCCACACACACACACACACACACACACACACACACACACACACACACACACACACACACACACACACACACACACACACACACACACACACACACACACACACACACACACACACACACACACACACACACACACACACACACACACACACACACACACACACACACACACACACACACACACACACACACACACACACACACACACACACACACACACACACACACACACACACACACACACACACACACACACACACACACACACACACACACACACACACACACACACACACACACACACACACACACACACACACACACACACACACACACACACACACACACACACACACACACACACACACACACACACACACACACACACACACACACACACACACACACACACACACACACACACACACACACACACACACACACACACACACACACACACACACACACACACACACACACACACACACACACACACACACACACACACACACACACACACACACACACACACACACACACACACACACACACACAAATTCAACCAAAAATAATCCCTCTCCGGACTCCGTCCGGGTGAGGTACTTACTCGTAAATAAGTTTCCTGACGAACAATCGATGGCAGAATTCACTGTGGACAAATGTAATGCAATCAGGAATGGTACAAGTGAAAAAAGACCGGACCGGGATTGTAAATTAGGAAGTTCAACCCTACACACATCAGAAGTGGAGAAGGGCCTAGGACTGATTGTCAGTAACATAGTATCACTGGCTGACGACATCAGTGAGAAAGTATAGAGCATGTATACACTACTAATATGAGAATAGCATTCACATATATAAATGAAGACATGATGAGGAAGATAATCACATCATTCACAAGACCAACCTTGGAGTATGCATCAGTAATCTAGAATCCACATATAAAAATATAAATAAAAAAAATTAAAATAAGATTGGAAAGGTATGAAGGGCCGCTACAAAATGGGCACTGGTCTTAAGAGATTTAAGCTATGAAGAAAGACTAGAAAAATTAAACCTACCAACATTTCAAGAGAGAAGGAAAAGAGAAGACATGATTATGCTATATAAATCCATTACAGGAAAAGAGAAAATAGACATAAATGAGTATATAACCTGTGGGGAAGGACTAGCAAAACGACACTGAAAAAAAAATGCATACAAAGTGAGATGATAAAGACATAAGGAAATTCAGTTTCCCAAATAGGGCAACTGATCAATGGAATGCACTACCGAATGAAACAAAGTGTGCCAAAACAATTCATAAATTTAAAGATATGTATGACAAGAAAGGTTTACTAAACGGGACAGCACGAGCATGACAGATGCCTGTGAAGATACAATTAGATAAGGTAAGGTAAGAACACACACACACACACACACACTGAAATACCAGCCGTGGCAACAGAGGACACCACTACACCAAAGGAGACTAAGGAGGGGTATATGGCACGTGTGCAACGTCCATACAATACGGACATAAGTCCCACTGGGGCGCGTGCCCCTATTCCTTAGAATGCACCTGGCGCGACCACCCCAGTCCGAGTGCACTACCTTTCGGCCGAGCCAGCCTTCGCCAGGATCGGGGTGGAGCTGAAAATCCAGCTCCAAGCAGCGCCCCAGCGAAGGCATTTAGTGACGCAATCCCAGAGACAGCCTGTAGCCACTCTAATAAGGCGACAGCCTGTAGCCACTCTAATAAGGCGACAGCCTGTAGCCACACACTAAAGCGATGTCCTGTAGTCGCACCCAAAAGGAGACAGCTTGTAGCCGCTCCAAATGCTGCTGAACCCCCCTGCAGAACCCATGATGGCCCGCAGCCACATGTGGGGAGAGAATGGTACGTCCCCTCCTTCTGCAGTTGCCTCGGAGGGCATGACACTGGTGACGGTCTCTAGCTGCATCAGTAGGCAGGAGACGGCCTGTAGCCACTCCTCACCTACACATTGCCCTTCATACGGGACTTTGGCAACAGCCTGTAGCTGCGCCCATAGGCAAGCGATGGCCTGTAGCCACGCTTTGTCTGTGGTCCCATCAGGAAGTCGGGCCCCGGTGACGGCCAGTAGCCACACCAACAGGGAAGGGATGGCCTGTAGCCACCTTCCATCTGTTGCCCAAGGGACCTCAGCGACGGCCTGTAGCCATGCCAGGGAGGGACGCTACAAAAGTCCCTCGCCCCCTGTGACTTCACAATGTAAAGGCAACCTGCACTCAGCCCTGCCCACTGGTGGCGGTGCAGGTCACACTTCCCCCCACCAGGATCGAGGCAACCTCCAGGAAGAGGACTTCCAACTCGAGGACTGGTGGAGGGGCCCTGTGTTATCCCCGGGGCCGCACTCCATCCACTCGGCACCAGAGGAGGACCCACGCCCGACGGACTCCTTCCGGGAGCGACGACGCAGCCCTACCTTGATGGCGGAGCAACAGGAAGGGGTCCACAGCCAACGAACCCTTGATGATGCCCCCAGGACCCAGGGGCGAGGCCTCTCCCCTCCCAGACAAAGGCAACTCCCCCCACCAGCCACCTGTGAAAGCACCTACAGAGACTGTTTGCCCCATGAGGGCCAGACCCCAGCTCCTAGCCTCGATAGTGAGGGGCCCTTCACCACACCCAAACGTAGTCCACAACGAAAGGCGACTCCCCTGCGAGTTGTCCTGTGGCCGCGGGATGAAGGAACTCCTGAAGGGACTCCGCCAATGCCAGGCCAACACCTGTGAGTCCCCAGGCTCCCCCTTCCCCTTGCCCACCGACCTGTGATAGTGATACATAGTCCCCACAGAACAGAAGTGAGAGACAAGGACAGAGACTGTGTATCCACCTAATACAAGTGAGAGGTGAAGTTCAGTGACAGAATAAGAACGCTGTGCAAACCATACCCACTCTATGCAAATAAGAGGTAAAGTTCCATGCCAACAAGGACTCTTGTGACAGTGCATATCCACCTTGTGCAAAGCGAGAGGTAAAAATCAGTGTCAGACTAAGAACTCTTGTGACAGTGTACATCCTTTCTGTACTAGTGGGAGACCCAGTCATTGTCAGAATAAGGACTCCTGAACCACTCTGTGCCCATTAAAAATCATACCCCACCCTCTCACTGCGAAACAAGGCACATATAAGGACTGCGAAACTGTGTATCACCCATTTGCCCAAATTGAGCATAGTGTCTATCTTGTATCCTGCGAGATACACACAATCCATTTCCCAGCCTGTGTATTGACTTTGTATAGAATATCATGTGGACTGTCTGCCCGTTCTGTAGCTTAGAATTTGTTAATATACGTGTAAGGTTGTTGCTCTGTGTTTTTATGCCCTGTTCCTCTCATACTGTGTCTAAGCTCCGGTCTAGAAAGGGAACCCAGTTATACCTTAGGCGTTATCAGGAAGGGAAGCCGACCTAAAAACGCCTAGCATAACACACACAATATCGTTCCTAACCTTTTCCGTGGTGCTGTTGTGGTCTTTGTTTAGGTACTCTTGTATGTCTAGCAAAACGGATGTATCAAAGGCAAAAAGCAACCACCTCTGCTGGGTTGTCCCATACAGGAAACCTAAGTTCTTTTGTGGTGAACAGCATCTCGCCAGAGCAAGGAGCAGGGAAGAGCGTGGAGGTTTGATTCCCGGATGGACGTCACACGTGCTTCTCTCCGCCCACTTAAAAGGGAACCATAGTAGGCTCCACGTCACACCCTTACATGGATATATGCTTACCACCCAGCACTGAAAATGGTTTCCTGGGTTTTAGGAAACCATTCGCTTGTCACTTTGCGTAGAACCAACTTAAGTGGAAGGAAGATTAGTGCAAAGAGACAGGAAGGATGGAAGAATAAGAAGAAAGGACGGCAGACGCAAAATACGGTTATTAAAAATAAATGATAATAATGAAGGAAGAAGTAGGCAGCACTGCACCACGTGAGTGGATGATGGGCATCACCATTTACCACCATCTTTGGTGCAGTGTTATATAGCAATCACACGTGCATATAATGACTTTTAAGTAATTCAGAAGCATACTTTACCTGGGGTTTCCCTCCTAAATTCTAGTTCTTGCATGGTAGAATTTTTCATATTTTCCTCATTTCTCACTAGAACATAGTCGTCTTAAGGTATCTGTTACTTTTTCCCTCCCCATGTGACTCCATTTCCTTTCCAGGACACACAAGCGTGCACAAAAAAGAAAAAAAAGAAAAAATCCTACATCTTCACTCTTCCCCTAATCTCTTTGCAGTCTGTCTACCACCTTCCCCGTTAAATAAAAGTTTTTTTTTTTTTTTTTTTATGTGTACGACTCTGGGCAAATGCTTCAGGGCCTATTTTTCGGGGACAGTTGCCTATCCCAAGGCCCAGTAGTCCTACTACACCTCCACATGTCATCACTTCGGCGCTAACACCCACCGTCCATACTGAATACATACTAGGGCTGTCTCATACAGGACTGGTGTACTGGTATTAGCGGGGGTATTTTTACAACATGTCGGCGGGTCTTCTGGTAGATCAGGAAAGTCCGCTTTTATGAAATTCAAATCCTTAATCTGTTCCCTGCCCCAGCCGGGATTCGAACCTGGGTCCACTGGGTATTCTCCCCCAGCCTTTTAAGATGCTGCTTGCACCCGGAAATTATTAAGAACACTCTCCAGTCCCATTGTCCATTGCTAAGAGCTATTTGCACCCGTATATCCAACAGATCACTAAGAGCGTTCCCCTGTAAGACACCATTTGCAGCCAGAGATCACTAAAAGCAATCTCCAGTAGCATTATCCATCGCTGGTCCTACACACTCGTACCCTTCAGCACCTACCTCCTCCATGGTTTTAGAGGTCCCTAAGCACCTCACAGCGTACCCTTTATTATTATTAATGGCTGACCACGACAAATGACTTCCAGGCGTTACTATCATTGTTTTGGAACAATCTTTCTTCCTGCAACACAATTCATACACTACATCTCCATCATCTCCATAGCATCACACACACACACACACACACACACACACACACACACACGAGAACTTTAATGTGTTTTAGCCAATGCAAAATCACTGAAAATGACGCATTTTATCAAACGAGAATACGGCCTCATGTCTACTGCCTCTCAGTGATCTTTTCCCACCTTCATTTTCTTTCTTTTACACTTGGTAAAGGAATCTCTGCTTCCTCCTCCCCCTCCTTAATCCCCCTCTTTCTTCTCCTATGTACAATTCTGATTGAGGTTAATAACAGGTAATTAAGCGGCCACGGGTGACTGAGTATTAATGGCTTGATTATATTTTGTTTTAATGTATGACTCCAGCTTTCCAATAACAGTAGAGTCGCGTAGGCAACGTGTGTTAGCTCCACAGTGAAGTTTTCATGCTTCCTAGATCTGCATTATATTGTTACGACATGGAGGGGCTAAAGGACTATCTCATAGCCTGTAAAGTGCGCAACGGAAATTTTAGAATACCAAGTGGCAGTTAGCCACACCAAGTCGTAAGCTTAAATAGGGGAAAATGGTGATAAAGTGTAAAACATACCAATGACCAAAAAGGAGGAATGAAATAGGCAATTAAAAATACTTAAATTAGTTTACTTAAACACTAACTTAAAGCTACAAGAACAAAAACAAACAGGTTCAAACAGGATTGCCAAACTAGCTCTTGCAGAAGTTATCCTAAAGTTCCGAATGTTAATAATAAAGATAAACCAGAACAAACTAGCCCTTGGGTTCTAAAACCTCTGGAGACTTGCAATACAGACCTGGCATAAAAATAAAGACTTAACACTAATATAACATGTGACATTAGCTAGGGCAATAAGTGATTCTAAATCAATAATTCTTATAAATAATAGCAATATCAAAAGAACCTAATAAATCTATCATGTGCTGACAATAAACATTAACTTACGCGTGGCAGATAAACTACTATATTATAATAATATCCCCAGAACAGAGCAGTCCAACACGCCGGTCAAGCTCAAGCCGTTAACTAACTCAGGAAGTCCCAGCCCGGCTTATATTAACTCGGGAAAGCAAGAAGGGTAACTCAGAGAAGCAAGAAGCGCAACTCAATGAAGCTGGAGGGTAGAACAGAAACTCAAGGTTGAAACCGTGAGCAAATACAGGAAGGTGGTTCGAAACAGCTCTTAAACTATCGACACACAGCTGGGCCAGACTGTTTCCTACGATCTGATATTTATAAACTCTCTTCACAGAATGCTAAACATGGTGCTAAAGAATGAATATTAAAGATTCTGAATATTACATATGAATATAAGCAATGTATATCTGCCACACGTAACACGCCCACACCTAAGAAAGAATTTTCCTGATGGAAAATTCGTTCTCAAGAGCGCGACAGGCAATCGGCAATCACGTTATCAACCCCCTTGATATGCTCTATGTTCAAGTTATACTCTTGCAGAAAGAGGCTCCAGCGTGTTAGCCTCTGATTTTTACCTTTTAACTGGTTTAGAAACTTTAAGGGGTGATGATCGGTGTAAACAGTGACTGCCGGCCCAAAAGCAGGAATATAAACAGAAAAATTCTGCAGGGCAAGGATCAGGGCAAGTAGTTCCTTTTCAACAACTGAATAATTGCATTGAGCCCTAGAGAACTTTTTACTGAAATAACAGACAGGATGTTCTATTCCCAGATCATCGTCCTGTATAAGTACAGCTCCTGCTCCTACATTGCTGGCATCAACGGCCAGTTTGAAAGGCCTTGAAAAATTAGGAGCAAGCATCACAGGGTGACAACACAAAATTCCCTTTACAGAATTAAAAGCACTTTTACAATCCTCAGTCCAACAGAATTTCTTCTCTTTCTTTAACAAATCTGTCAGAGGGGCCACAACACTTGAAAAGTTCTTAATAAACCGTCGGTAATATCCAACAGTGCCCAAGAACCTTCGAAGCTCACGCCTGGTTTTCGGTGCTGCAAAGTTCTTAATTGCCTCCACCTTTGAAGAAGGGGGACAAACACGACCGTGACCAACCATGTAGCCAAGGTACTGAACTTGAGCCTGAACAAATTCACATTTCTTTAAGTTAGCTACAAGGCGAGCTTCTGAGAGCCTTGAAAGTAACATTTTTAATTGTTTTAGGTAGTCTTCCCAAGTACCACTGAACACTACTACATCATCCAAGTACACCACACCACACAGTTTGGAAGCCCACTTACAACTCCGTTCATGAGTCTTTGAAAGGTAGTGGGGACATTGTTCATCCCATACGGCATCACATTACAACAGTAAGTTTGATCGTCCACCACAAAACACGAAACTTCTTTCGCTCACTTTGACAAAGGAACCTGCCAGAAACCCTTCTTAAGGTCCAGCTTAGTAATGTAGTGGGATGAACCAATGCAGTCAACACAATCTTCCAGTCGAGGCAGGGGATAGGTATCGGTCCTAGTCAGGGCATTGACTCTGCGGTAGTCGATGCAAAATCTCGCTGTCCCGTCAGGCTTGGGCTGCAGCGTCACAGGGGAGCTCCACGGGCTCACACACGGGGAGACAAGACCATTGTCCAGCATGTACTTCAGCTCCTGGCGGAGGACTCCTAAGCGCTTGGGGCAGACACGATAAGGTGGCAGCTTAACGGGGAGTGTGTCACCCACGTCAACATCATGCTCAATCCAGGTAGTCCGTCCAGGGGAGCTACCAAATACATCCTTAAATGAAGAAAGAAGTGTTAATAATTGTTGTGACTGATCGTGTGGCAAATGTGAAACCTTTTCAGCAAGGGAAAAGCCGGCCTCAGCATTGCTTTGCCAGGCACTTGCAGTATCGAAGTCAAAGTCGTCCTCATTTTGTTCCTGGGTTACCAAACCGCCGGGAACCTCCTCAATCTGTTCAAGTGAGACTAGATGCACAGGTACAGGGGCATCTGGAGTACGGTAATAAGGTTTCAGCATGTTAACATGGCAAAGTTGATGTTTCTTACGTCTGTCTGGTGTCTGCACTAAGTAATCAGTACTACCCACTTTACGCACCACTGGATAAGGGCCACAAAATTTAGCAGCAAGAGGCTGTCCTTGAAGAGGCAATAGCACTAACACTTCATCACCAACCTTAAATTCTCGTTAACGAGCTTTCTTGTCATACCACCTCTTCATACTGGTTTGGGCCTGTTTCAAGTTCTCTCTAGCCACTTGTAAGCATTTAGAGATCCTGTTCTTGAAGTCACTAACAAACTCAAGTACATTATGGCTCACGGTGGAATCACTAGACCAAGCCTCTTTAATGATGGACAATGGGCCTCTTACCTTGTGGGCAAATACTAGCTCATTTGGGGAGAAACCCAAACTCTCTTGAGGAACCTCACGGGTGGCAAACAGGAGGAATGGCACTCCTCTATCCCAGTCCTTTGAGTATTCCATGCAATACTTCCGAAGCATCGTCTTAAGGGTCTGGTGGTATCTCTCTAGGGCACCCTGGCTCTCGGGATGGTATGCGCTGCTCTTCACATGCACAATGCCAAGTTGGGTCATGGACTGCTGGAAGGCATTTGAAAGAAAATTAGACCCTCTATCAGACTGAATCTCCCTCGGCAACCCAAACTTAGTGAAGTAATCAAGCAATGCCCGAACAACTGTTCTAGCCTTCGGGGAACGAACAGGGATAGCCTCAGGGTATCTAGTGGAAGAGTCAATTATAGTTAGTAGGTACTTATTACCAGAGGATGTAGGAGGCAGGGGTCCCACCATATCAACTATAATACGAGTAAATGGAGGGTCAAAGGCAGGAATGGGAATGAGAGGCGACTTAGCTATGGGTTCATTAGGCTTCCCCACCATTTGGCAAGTATGGCAGCATCGCACAAACTGGGCCATATCTGCTGCCATATGCGGCCAGTAGAACTCTGCACGCAGCCGCTCTAGTGTCTTTCTAACACCCATATGGCCTGAAAACGGAGTACAGTGAGCCAACTCCAATAGCTCCTTCCTACAAGCACTGGGCACAACAATCTGATGACAATCCCACATTCCGTCATCAACATCAACATACGGGGGACGCCATCGCCTCCACAATACTCCATCCTTCACATAAAAGCAACCACCTTTTTCAACATCGCAATCCTCCTCTGCAACTAACCTCAGCTTCTGGATCACCTGCCTGCATCTCCTTCAATCTCTCAACACTCACCTCCTCGACAGGAACAGAAGTATCATCTGGTAAATTCATGAACGTATCTTCCAAGGAATAGGAATCGTCGGAGTCTTTCTCATTGGTGTCTTTGGGCGATGTCTCTGGGCTACTTTCCACTATGGCCGAAGGATCACCAGACTCCCCTTCACTATGTGACATGTCTCTGCTCTGCTCTGTCCGTGCCATAGATTTGGTCACAGCGCATGCTGGAAATACATCTACATCTTTATTAACCTGTGGGGGATCATCAGGCACAGGTATCTCAGACAGTACAGGGGCAATACACTTGTTCTCACCTGCCAAGTCATTTCCCAGTAGCAGGTCAACACCTTCAAGAGGAAGAGAGTCAACTAGTCCAAGGCGCGCTTGTCCCTCAAACAGGTTACATTTCAAGTCACCAGTGACCACAGGGATTACCTTCGCGCCAGTAACTCCTCGAATCATCACAAACTCTTTAGTTGGGACTTTAGTTTCAGGGCTTACCCACAACGAAAGTGAAGCTCCAGTGTCACGCAGAATCTTCACAGGAAATTCTGCTCCGTTCAACAATACCATGCCAGAAAACAAATATGGAGCAAAAGAAGAAGCAGGGGCAGAACTGCTAACTGCCGCCTGGACAATGTCTCCAGAAATTGAAGTGGCATCAGGAACGGGTGAGGGCATACCACCTCCCGCCTGCAATTCGACAGTGGGCTCCATATCCCCAATCACTGAAACAACAGGTCGAGAGGGGGAGGAAACAGAAGACTCTCCAGCCACCTTTTGGCCTGAAGGGCAAACTGGAGTCACCACTGGTCCACCTTGAACAAGGTTGACTGGCTTAGACGGAACATTCTTCTTGAAACACTTTTCAACACTGTGACCTGGACGCTTGCAATAAGTACAAAAGTGATAAGGGCGCCTGATAGAACCAGAGGAGATATTAGAGGGCACAGAAGAGGGATTAGGTTTGGAATTAACAGCTAGGTCTGGCTTACCCGAGTGTTGGTTACTCTGCTGTGGGGTATACTTCTTAGAGGAGAAATTCCTAGAGAATTCCTTAGGTTTATTCCCATATTTATGCAAGACATAATCATCAATAATGACAGCTGCTTCAGACACTGTATTAATTTGCTTGTCTGATAAATGAATCCTTAATTCACTGTCTAATTTATCCATGAAATTCACAAGGATTACAATATCCCTTAACCTAGTACAGCTTGGGTTATTGCAATCTGCCACATTTTCACTTCTAATCCACATTTGGAAAGTGTCAGTCACATGCCTAGCAAACTCCAAGTAAGACTCCTGGGGGCGTTTCTTAGCATTCCTAAACCGCTGACGGTATGCCTCAGGTCTTAATTCATAAGCACGTAAAACTGAGCTCTTCAAAACTTCATAATCTGAGCATTCTTGAAAACTTAAGCTGTCAAACACTCTGAGGGCCTTGCCTTTAAGCACAGTATGAACTAGGGTAGGCCATCGGTCTTTAGGCCACTTATTTCCAGCAGCAATTTTTTCAAAACGTGAGAAGAACTCCAAAACAAGGGTCTCGTCAAAAGGAGGTACTAATTTAGTGGCATCAGTAGTACTGAAACCTGAGAAGGAATGGGAAGAATTTATCTGGCCTTCAGAGGATCTCATACGATATTCGTGCTCAAGTTTCATTTGTTCTAACTTCATCTGTTCTATCTTTGCCTGCTGCTCTAACTTCGTCTGTTCTATCTTTGCCTGTTGCTCTAACATTGCCTGTTCTAACTTTGCTTGCTCTCTAGCTCGCTCCATCTTTGCCTGCTCTATCTCTAGCTTCATTTGCTCCATCTGAACCTCGTGTTCCCATTTAGCCTGCACCAACCTGATATCCTGCAAAAATCCATTAGAGACAGGGGAACCCCGATCTTCTGATCTAGGATGAGGGGATTCAGGCTCTGACTCTACAACACCCTCAACCACAGGTGACAAATTTACACGTGCAAGGGCATCCGTTTCCATGACTGCTTAAGCTCTGTACACCAACAAGTAAATGTACAGCTCTCAGGGACTATGACAGCTTACACAATCTTTCTTAAACCCTACAAAACCTAGTAGTGACAAGCCTGGCGAGGTCGCCACTTTGTTACGACATGGAGGGGCTAAAGGACTATCTCATAGCCTGTAAAGTGCGCAACGGAAATTTTAGAATACCAAGTGGCAGTTAGCCACACCAAGTCGTAAGCTTAAATAGGGGAAAATGGTGATAAAGTGTAAAACATACCAATGACCAAAAAGGAGGAATGAAATAGGCAATTAAAAATACTTAAATTAGTTTACTTAAACACTAACTTAAAGCTACAAGAACAAAAACAAACAGGTTCAAACAGGATTGCCAAACTAGCTCTTGCAGAAGTTATCCTAAAGTTCCGAATGTTAATAATAAAGATAAACCAGAACATAAACTAGCCCTTGGGTTCTAAAACCTCTGGAGACTTGCAATACAGACCTGGCATAAAAATAAAGACTTAACACTAATATAACATGTGACATTAGCTAGGGCAATAAGTGATTCTAAATCAATAATTCTTATAAATAATAGCAATATCAAAAGAACCTAATAAATCTATCATGTGCTGACAATAAACATTAACTTACGCGTGGCAGATAAACTACTATATTATAATAATATCCCCAGAACAGAGCAGTCCAACACACCGGTCTAGCTCAAGCCGTTAACTAACTCAGGATTTTTTTTTTTTTTTTTTTTTTTTTTTTTTTTGCCTATCGACCATTGAGGCCAGAGCCTCTGGTCATTAAGGCAAATATATATATATGTATATATATTGACACATATATACATATATATACAAACATATATATATACATACATACATACACACATCCATGCAGATGAACATACACACTTTCATGCACACGTACATATATATATAATAATTTTTATTTTATTATTTTTTTGTAGTTTTATTTTTATTATTTTTATTTATTTTTTATATTTTTAACCTTATATTACTTATAAAAAAAAATACCTAATTTAAAGACCCTAAAACTAACCACCTAACAGACAAATCGCTAACCTATACTAAATCCTAAGAGACAAATAACTAGACCTACACTAATATTCAAAAAGCCTCGACCAAGAGAACACCATCGACTGCAGATATGTAATGCTTTTCTACATTACATACCTGCACTCATCACCTGATGACTGTCAGTCGAGGCACAACCTAATATAGGGGACATCAATATATGAAAGGGAACCAGACGAGTCAGGAACATTTCCATATACCTCAGCTGTCGTCCCTAATTAGAATAACTTAAGCAAGATAATATAATGTATTTTCATAATTTATACAAAAATTGAAGAACCTCGCCCAGCAGACTACCATCGACTGCAAGTGCCCAATACCTTCCTATATTGCACACTTGCACTCATCAGCTGGTGACTGTCAGGCAAGGAACTTGGCTTAATGTAGGGGACATCTATATTAGAAATAGATCGGTGGGAGGAGGAACTATTTAAAATATGTCAACTGTCAACCCTAATTAATATTACAATATATACATATTTACTTTTCATAAAAACCATAACCACACAGTAAAAAAGTCACATCACTCTGATCAGTCCGGTCTCTCTCAAGAAAGCCATCAATTTATCAGTCATAACAATGTCCCCATCACCCAGGATGGTGGAAAGGGTGAAGGGGACGTCTACTGCGCCGCTTATTAATTTATAAGTGAAGCGCGTTCCGCGAATAAATGCGCCCGACAGCGCGCAGGATGATATGACTGATAGATAACACCGCATTACAGATGTCACAGTGCGGTGGGAAGCGTCTTTCCATATATGGTTTTATGTGGGTTACGATGGTGGCATTCAGCCGTATCCGCGCCAACACTTTTTCTTCTAGGCGACTGGGACGGTTGGCAGTGTCCCAGTCGCCCAGGTACGGCTTACAAGTTGGAATATTTAGTCTGGTCCACTGACCTTGCCACAGAAGATTTATTGATTTCTTTCCGAGAGATAGACTCGACCGTAGATCACGAGGAACGTCCCAAGTCTCCTCGAGCTCTACAGCCGACTTTGCAAGTAAGTCAGCCTGCTCATTGCCATAGATACGACAATGACCAGGCACCCAGATCAGCGTGAATGACTTGTTGCATGAATGCAACTTATTAACGATGCGGCCCTGGATCTCGTGAGAGTCCGTAGTGCAAGATGCAATTGCCTGAAGGGCTGATTTTGAATCTGAAAATATGACAAATGAGTCGTGTCTAGAATTGAGAGCATAGTCTATGGCTTTGTCAATAGCAAAAAGTTCTGAAGTAAACACAGATGTATGAGTCGGCAACCGATACCTGAGGGCACATTCAGTCGACCACACACTTGCACCCACACATTCACTCGACTTGGAGCCGTCGGTGTACAATTGATGGGACCCCAAGTGACGAACAATGATGTTACGAAACAAGTGGTGGACCTCCGCCTCCGGCGCCTTGGCCTTTGGTGCTGGGAGCCATGTAACATCGACTGTAAAGCCGGGTGGCTCCCAAGGCGCTATATTTTTAAGCACCAACTTGTCACAGTCACTGGGGTCCACATCAAGCTCCTGAGTCAGTAAGTGGAGGCGGGCGGCAAGTGGCCAACGCACCCCCCGCAGAAGGTGGTGGTATTGACGCAGGGGGTACAGGCCACATTGCCGATATTACTTTCTTAATGTCCTTATGCCGTAGGACAAGGCCAGGTGGTCACGGCGAATACGGAGGGGAGGCACATTCGCCTCCACTTCCATACGAGCTACACGGGTACACCGGACAGCTCCAAGACACATTCGCAAACATTTATTCTGTAACACATCCAATCCTTTCAGAGTGGCATCGGATGCCGAGCCATACACCTGTGCGCCATAGTCTAGCTTCGATCGAATAAGGGACTTATACACCATTAATAAAGATTTTCTGTCGGCACCCCAGGTAGTACCCGCTAGGTACTTGAGGACATTTAACGGTTTATCACAACGAGCAAGCAAAGTATGAACGTGAAGTTTAAAATTCATTCTACGATCAAAATGTATTCCTAAAAATTTTACAGAATTTTGAAAAGGTACCGCCTGATTATCCAAAGTTAAGCACAAATTAGGTACGTTACGATTAGTGAAAACTATAGCGGCACACTTACGGACGGAAAACTTAAATCCCCACTGCAAGGCCCATTGGTGGACGGAGTCAAGGGCTGCCTGAATCCGCCCAGCCGAAAATTGTGCATTACGGGAAGAGTGCCATATTGCACAATCGTCAGTGTAGAGTGAGTATTTAAGATTCCTCGGGATGGGAGCTGATGACAGAATATCATTGATCATAATACTAAATAAGGTAGGAATAAGCACACTTCCCTGCGGCACCCCGTTTTCCTGGATAAATATATCCGATGTTACGTTAAGGGGCAATTTGACAGAGAAAGTTCTGTCCCTTAAGAAATTTGAAATAAAAACAGGCAAATTTCCTCTTAAACCATAAGCATAGAGCTTCATTAGTATACCGTGTCGCCATGTCATGTCATAGGCTTTATGGATGTCCAAGAACACCCCTATCATGAATTCTTTATTGGCAAATGCCTCTGCAATACAATGCTCCAAATTCATTAAATGATCTAGTGAACTTCTGTATTTTCGGAAGCCACATTGTTGATCATTTAACAAATTCTTCGACTCTAAAACAAAAAGAAGCCTATTGTTAACCATACGTTCCATGACCTTACATAGACAAGAAGTCAACACAATAGGACGAAATGAAGTGGGATTCATAAGACGACCAGCCTCTTTGGGTATCGGTATGACGTGCGCAAGTGCCATGAGTTTGGGAATGTTGGAGATGCCCAAATCTCATTGTACAATGCTAACATCTTAATCAGGTTGTCCTGATTAAGATGCTGGATCATACCGTACGTGATGGTGTCTGGTCCAGGACTGGTGTCTTTACAGGATTTAAGGGCAAGGAGCAGTTCATCTAGCGTTAACTCTTGGTTGTACGGGGAGTTTACGTCTTCTGTGGCAAAGTCTAATATCTGTAGCTCAGCCGTGCGTTTATGATGTTGGAAACGCGGGTCATAATTGGCTGAGCTACTTAAATGAGAAAAACTCCCGGCGAGGATGTTAGCAACGTCCACGAGCTCGTCATAGATGTTATTATTTACTTTCAAGGTGGTAATGGGGAAATATTTGCCTTTATTATTTAATATTCTTATGGTGGACCAGACTTTACGTAATGGTGTTGTGCGAGTCACCGTGGACACAAAGGACCGCCAGGAATCACGTTTGGCCCTTCTTATTATTCTCCTTGCCTCAGCCCGTGCCTGTTTGTATGCAATAAAATTTTTCTCAGTGGGCTGACTATCAAAAATCCTGTATCTCCTATTGCGTTTTCTTAATGCTTGTCGGCAATCCGGCGTCCACCAATGTGCTCTATGCTTTGCATGAACTGTAGAAGTCTTGGGAATAGCAGCCTCAGCTGCGTGTAATATGGAAGTAGTTATATTTTCGACCTTAACATCTATGGTCTCCCCAGATATATCTAAATTGGCGATCCTTGAGAAGGATCCCCAATCTGCTTTCTTATAGTTAAATTTTGGAGGTGGAGGGTCCGAAATGATGTCGTATAAGAAAGACAGATGGGTAAATGATCACTTCCCAAGGAGTCGTCGTAAGGGTCCCATGAGAGATCTTGATGTATACCAGGGGAGGCCAAAGATAAGTCAATGGCCGAAAAGTTACCAGTACGATCATCTACACGAGTCGCTCTACCATCGTTCAGAAGACAGAGGTTGGACTGTAGTATTAGGTCGGCTACTTGCTCCCCACGACCGTCGATCCTCAAGCTACCCCATTGATAGTGATGGGCGTTAAAATCGCCCAACACTAACTTATTCCCAGGGAGATGTTCGACTAGTGAATTTAAAGCATCACTATCAATGGGGCCATGTGGAGGACAGTACAGAGAGCAAATAGACAGATACGTGTTATTAAATTTTACTCTGCACGCGACAGCTTCCAGAGTAGAATTTAGAATCACTTCCGTTTGTGGGTGTGATTTATGTGTGTATATGGCAACTCCGTGACCTTCATATCTTCTATACGAGTGGTAGTGTTTGAACTGTGGAGGATCAGGGTGATCCTCCAGGCGCGTCTCCTGTAAACAAACAACGTCTGGCCTATGTATAGAAAGCAAGATTGCTATATTGTGTAACTTATTCCCAATACTTCTACAATTCCACTGTAGTATAGTGAATGCAGCGGTTTAAGATTTTCGTTGGGGGCCAGTGTGTCTTTTTGTCGCCCGCCAGAAGGCGAGCGACACCGAGGACCTATCCCGGTGCTTGTTCATGGAAACCTCCATATTATCGTCAATTAAGAGGTTCCCAGACTCCCCCGAGGAAGAGCTAACCTTCCTCTCCCTCGCTGGAGTGGGAACTGGAAGAACGTGAGGACGAGACTGTTTTGTGAGGGTGGTCAGATTAATCTTATCAGACTTGTCGGGCTTCGATTTTTGCCGCACCGACTGCGAAGGAGCAGCGGCAGCCTGAGAGTAAGAAGTGGCGACAGGGATGTCTGTAAGAGAGTTGGAACGTACAGGGGGTCTAGACTTAGAGGTAGGGCATGTGGCATGTGGAGCGAAGGTAAGGTCAGTCTGTGTCTCCACAGTGCACATCACGGGACGGGACACAACCGCCGATGCATAGGAGACATTAGGCTTGGGAGTTGCATGCAACTCCTTCACCTTCTTCCTAGCATCGTAAAAGGATATGCCTCAGTCACTTTCACTGTGCAGACCTCTTTCTCCTCCTTCCACTTGGGACAAACCCTCGAGGAAGTGGAGTGAGCATCCTTACAGTGAAAGCAGCACTCAGTCTCGGATGTACAGTTGTCAGCAGAGTGACCTACAGCCGCACACTTACACACGATGTTGGAAGCCCGACAAGCCTTTTCATGATGTCCATAGAGCTGACATTTTGAACAACGAAGGGGATTCAGGATGTACGGTCTTACATTTACAATTTCATATCCTACTTTGACATTTGTAGGTAGCAAAACTTTGCCAAAAGTGAGGATAACTGTGGCTGTCTTCGTCCTTACACCTTCCTGATAACGAGTGATGAATTTGGCATCAATTACATCCTGCTGAGCAAGTTCCTGTATGATTTCTTCCTCACTCATCACCATGAGATCCCTGCAAGTGATAACACCCTTGCAGGAATTCATGGATGTTGGGATCTTGGCCTCGATATCATGACAGTGAAACTTACGCAGCTTTAGCAAGTCTTTCACCTGAGCAGAATTGAATGTCTTTACTAGGAGGTCTCCATTTCCAAGTTTTTTTACTTGTTCCACCTCTCCCGCACAGTGGTCAATCACCTTCTTGACAATGAAGGGATTGAGTCTGGACAGGGGAGTAGAACCTAGCGCATGAAGAGTTACAAAGGTCGCGTTATTTACAGGGATGTCAAGCGGGGAACGAGTCTGGCGTCCGTCAGTCTGGGGCCGGTCAGTAACGGTCAGGTGTCGTCAGGACTACCTCCCCCCTGAAGGGGAGGAGGCAGTAGGGGGGTCCATCATAGCTACCACTTCCCCCGTAAGGGGGAAGTGGGAAGAAAGAGAAAAACAACCAAGGGATAAATTGCCCGGGGAAAAAACACCTAGTCTGAGATTACCCTCTCAAACCACTCTCGGGAGGACGCGCCCGTGTATACCTCACGCCCCAGAGCGATCAGTGGGGGGTACACTCCAGAGGTGAGTAAGCAAAGGCAATCTCAGGAAACAGATATAGACACTTACTATATCTACTAAGGCCAGGGAGGAAAATGAGATCTAGCTAACCTAACTTTATTGAAAAACGCCCTAGTGGCGGAGAAAACAAAAAGCTAAGGCCGGTGAGGCAACCCTGCAGCTAGAGGAGAGCCAGAGAAACACGTCTAAACTCTCCACGACCATGCATCAAAGTCCTCCCTAACTCAGGAAGTCCCAGCCCGGCTTACATTAACTCGGGAAAGCAAGAAGGGTAACTCAGAGAAGCAAGAAGCGCAACTCAATGAAGCTGGAGGGTAGAACAGAAACTCAAGGTTGAAACCGTGAGCAAATACAGGAAGGTGGTTCGAAACAGCTCTTAAACTATCGACACACAGCTGGGCCAGACTGTTTCCTACGATCTGATATTTATAAACTCTCTTCACAGAATGCTAAACATGGTGCTAAAGAATGAATATTAAAGATTCTGAATATTACATATGAATATAAGCAATGTATATCTGCCACACGTAACAATATGTACTGATTTCTTTATCTAAGTCTAAAGGTTTTGTTGTATATTCATAAACGAGTGTGTATATGCATGCTGTATATGAGGTAAGATGTTTCAGTGTAATTTATATCTACTTATATATTTCCATTCTTTGCAAAGGAGGATATAATGTTTCAGTATCTGATTACCAGTTACGGTTTCCAAATATATATTTATATTTTAAGCCAATGTTGTTCATAAACACACACGTCTACATTCGGTAAAGGTCACAGATGAATAGCATGCTCGAACAGCGAACAAAACTGGCAGATAGAGAGCTATGATAAAGTACATGTTCCTAACACCCAGACACACAAACTAGAAAACCACCAGTCATTTAAAAAAAAGTGCAATATTGCTATTTATTAAATTACGATAATATTGTTACGTCCCCACCCACACTGCCACAGGCTCCAACAGCAGTAGTACAGTACAGGAAGGACGTTGCCCAGTGAGTTGTTTTTCCTATGGTCAGCCTTAGGTGTGCAGTACACAAGATCAGCTGAGGCGAAAATAAACACTGGCTCCTTAAAGTTCACTGTCTTTTTAGTTTCCAAGTAATTCCATTTAATGCTTTCGATCTTCACTGTTCTCACAAGCTCTGGAGCTATACACACTTTACTACTGCTATCACACTTAATGCTTGAAAACACTTTACTGTTAGTACACTTAATGCTTGACAACACTGTTTTCACAAGTAACGAAAATAATCTTCACTGACAGTAATTACACTTAATGCTTGCTAGCAACTCTTCCCAAACTTCGCTAACAGCACTACACCAAGACAGACTGCACTTCATTCAAACTGACCTGACACTCGCCTAAACACGTTCTAGTCTCTTATCCATCCTTACATAAACTTGCATTGTTCCAGAATCATCTACCTCTCCAACATTCTCGGACGTGCTGGGCTTGCATCAGACCCTAGCAACAACAGTTACTAACTAGGAGGCATCAAAACATGCTAAAGTTTTCCTTCATTACATAACACTCCAAATCATTTACGATACGAACTTAAATAACGTAATTTAACAAGCAATCACATACATAAAACATTATAGAGAAAAAGAGCACAAAAAATAATGCATTACTTACGAAAAAATTATGCTCACAAACAGCAGGCAAACTGGCAACTCTGACTCGTACCGGAACTAGCTACTGTAAATATCAGGAAACGTCGAGAAAGATCTTGGCTACCTAACTGGCAAATCCCCTTTCATAACAATATTATTGGCACCACACAGTTGGCTGAAAGGTTATAATTTCGAACGTTACTATGAAAAAGGACAAACGTAAAATCATAAGTATGAAAATGAATTAAAAAAAAAAAAAAAATCAACATATTATTATTTAGGTGAGATAGCCCTGGAAAGAATTTATCATAACCTGGGTGATATCATTATCACCATCCTCATCATCACCATCATCATCCTAACCAAATTTTCCACTTGCACTGGAGATAATAAGATTTTGAACAAGGATATGAATCAGAGGAAAACGGAAACTCCTGGTACAGCCAATACCTCACATGCTGTGATATACTGTGCATGAGGTTTCTTGCAACATAAATGCTGGTCGGTAGGGTAACTACACTGCTGCACCAATACTGTAAATAAAAAGAGGAAGTATCAAGGCCGCACTTCCGCTTGTTTACACTCTTTGACTGTTCGGGTTTCTCAAAACTGTACTAAGTGTCCTCGGTGTGTCAACTGGACTGCTTACCTGAGGGTTACTGGAGCTAAATTTTGAAGCCTTTGATTGTTGGGATATCTCTCAGTTTCACAAAATCGTCCTGTTTTAGTCAAAAGAAAAATTCTTTGTTCTTAGTAGGAGAGTCGAAGGACTAGAATCTGAAGATATCTGAAACCTTTAACCGTTACCATTTTCTCTGTTAGGCAAAATCTTCTTGTATTAGTTCAAATAAAATGATTAAGCTAATCTTTACCGGAGAAAAAATTTCTTGAAATAGGTTCTGAAGTCTTTGACTGTCGTCATGTGTTTGCTGAAATAAATACCCAAATGCATCGACCTCAGCGGACGCGGTGATCTCCTTTAGCCCCTTCAATATGGTGACTTTTTAATTAATATACTTTGATACGAGAATATCACTTGACGGTTTTGTTTTACCTAGCAAGGCTTGCTGGTAGTGAAGCCATAATGGAAGTCTATATTTAACTCCACCACACCAAAAAGCCTTTCCTAATATTAACATAAATATGTAAATAACAAGAATCAAAGGACAAATAAGTTACTGGAATGAAGGGATTGAACGACTCTCAGGGAATACGTGGGCAGCGTTTCTCTCCACTGACCTCTGGAATAATGTATGAACAGAATGACAGTTACACAAAAAAATCACACTAATTTTGTATGTATGGTGATCGGAGTAAAACTGTGTGTGTGTGTGTGTGTGTGTGTGTGTGTGTGTGTGTGTGTGTGTGTGTGTGTGTAGATTTTAGTACACAGTGACATCTAGGCAAGCACATTCGTAAACAGCTACGTAACACAAACAGATTATTAAGGTCGTATAGTAAAAGACTGACAGAGGAAGACATAAACATAAACTTATGCAAGACACAATGGCAACCAAAGAACCACACTAGTCATCGGCGCCACACTTATACCCAGGTGTAGAAAGCTGAATGTTGTTGTGTGAGGATTTCTTTGTATAGGCGTCAGTAATTTACTTCGACCATATACAGTATTACCCCGCCCTCATTTCCCTGCATGCGAAAATAATCCAGCGTGATAATGGAACAGCTGTGTCCTGCCCTTCATACACGGACACGCAAATGCACGGCACAGGGGATATTACAGTTAATGTACAGTAATATGCCAAGCTTGACTGTGTGGGGAGGCTAGAATCTCTGTACAGTTGCCAGTATAAGTTCCTTTACATTATTCGTTTTTGTGTTACTCTTGAGAAATTTCTAAGAATGAATATTCCCATTTATGTCTAATGAAATATCAGTCTAACTTTCTACCAAAAACTACCTATCATTAAATGATTTTACCAATCTTGTCACGAAAGAAGACTAGACGTGGATGAGTGGAAAGAAATTCGTGTGGGCAACTGTACGCCGATCAGAATATTTAACCCATTGGAACCCGGAGCTGCTGGGCGAGGCATTGCACTGGGAGGGTACTAAGCGTGCCGCCCTCCGCCTATCGGCTCATAGTCGCGAAGCTCATAGGTCCCTACCCGGGGGTTCCCTACTTTATTAAGGTTTGAAAATTCCCAGCTTTGTCCAATACTCTGGACACTGGGCTCCAATGGGATATATATATATATATATATATATATATATATATATATATATATATATATATATATATATATATATATTGTGGCCGTCGTGGTACTTAATATACTGCAATTTGGAGGGAATACGATGATGTACTGGCCATTTTATAATGTTAAAACAAATATTGCCCATTTTAATATCTACGAGTGGTACTGGAAGTTACCTAACTTAAGACAAGTATATGTGTCTGAAAACTCAGAGGCGAGATGCTTTGTTGTATTCATGAAGGCTGTGAATTACTTGAGTGTGTAGACTACTTAGCTGGGCCTTCGTGTATATACTGTACTTCCCATATAACGTTGTTTATACATCTTTGCTTTCAGATGGCGTCTTTGTAACCTTGGACTCACATATATAATACTGTTACTGCTGGATTTCTCTCAGATGAAACAAATTGCCATTTACTTACTTGAATGATGGTAGTAGGTGGTGGCGACCTGCATCCACTCACTTGATGTACTGTGCTGCTGCCTACTTCTTTATTCATCTTTATCATTCTTATTCTTCGGCTGCCCTTCTCTCTTCCCATTTCTCCCATCTTTCGTTTTCAGGTAACTTTACATTGAATGAGAAGTCTGATGGTTTACTGTAAATTTGAGAACCATTCACAATGCTTGGTGGTAACCACATAACCAACCCAACTTATTCCCTACGTGTCAGCAAGTGTGTTGGCGGAGGTTTAGTGTCCCTCACAATAAAACAACTCAGAGTCAAACGGCAGCCCCTTACGGGATTATGACATCTGTCTATAGACAGATAAATATGTCCGGGTACGACGAAGATAGCATAAAGGTTAAATGTAACTACAGGCGACAGTGCGACTTGTGATAAAAACAGCTGAGTAGGAAGTTAGTATTTAATTAGCTGTTAACTACTGTGGCGTGTTGTGTTGCTCATTCCTATCGCTGCCAGGTGATTATATTCAGGTTTGGAGAGTGTCCATTGTAGTGACGAGAATAATGTGGCTTATATCCAACCTCTCGTATGCGAGAATCCTAACCTGAGCTGAGTGAAAGCTAATGAAAATATAAAAAAAACAAATACATTAGATGTCCTCGGGCTGAAAGGATGAGCATGAATGTGAAGGCAATTTGTTTCGTACGTTGTTGATCCCTTCAATACCATTTTTTATTATCAACTTCGAATGTGGTGTTAGTTATGGCTTTCGCTAACTCCGTCACTACTGTAGGCTTCTCCCAAAGTGAATAAAATAGTGTGACGTTAGCTAGAACTCTATATAATGATATGTGCTCGTAACTCCTCGCAGAGTGACAAACGAAATGGGATCCTGTAGTCCAGGAAACTGTAACTACCTGTATATTAAGTTGGATGGGTATCATTTAATCAACAAATGTGCACCTGCTGACCTAGTGAGGTAAGATGCTCCAAGAGGATTTGACTTATAAGTGTTTCAATACTGGGATTTTTTTTTTTCCTCTAATATAAATGGGCAAACACCCAGTCATTTTCCTCTTCGATGTCTGGCTTGTGCTATCTTGTCTCGGGCCCTTGCATTCCTGATGGAGCAATAAAAGTACATCTAAATCTTATAAAATAAAATTGTCAAAAGTATACAGAAATAAATATCGTCGAGATCAGATGGGCCTGGTTACGAATGAAACAAAATTGTTTTGGTGAAGACAAACAGTTGTAACACAAAGGAAACTAAATCGAAATGAATAAAACTGCTTTGCTTTCGGGCACCACCTCTTTAAAGCTAGCAAGGTATAGCAGAAACTCTCTCTCTCTCTCTCTCTCTCTCTCTCTCTCTCTCTCTCTCTCTCTCTCTCACACACACACACACACACACACACACACACACAGACACACACACAGACACACACACACACACACACACACACACACACACACACACACACACACACACACACGAGATAATGAAGAATTTTGAATGTATAGATGAATGTGAGAACTGGTGATGAGCAATGATGGTGCGAGAAGAAAATTCTTAACTTGCTTACAATGGTGAAGGGATCGTGTGTGGAGTAAACGTTGTGTAAAAGATGCCTGGTGGTTTAGTGGTTCATAACATCAATGTACGGTGCGCAAAAATTCCTGGTGGTTTAGTGGTTAAACCCCACAATCCGATGGCGCATTTTATAGCTTGTTCCAGTAGTCCACAGACTTGGTAACATATTTTGAAAAACACTTTTCAAATGGTAGGGTTTAAATAGAGGTGTATGGTATGTAGGAGGACTGCTGGGCCATGATAGCAGGCTGTGAAGCCTATGCCCAGAGTCGGACACATAAAAAAAAAAATATATATATATATATATATAGCCATATTTAATCCCTTCAGAACTAGAGGTGTCTTTCCTATACTGATGTAGTTGAGTAGCAGGATAATTAAATACGTCTACATGATGAAGGGGTTGAAGCATCGATATCAGTGAAGGCATTTGCCTTGAGTAAATAAATTAAAATCGTCAGGAGGCTGCTAGAGATTAGTCAGTCATGTAGTGCCGCAAATGAACTGTATTATTCAAGAATCCACATTATGTTGATAATTTTACCATGATGAATGTTGGTTTTTCTCCAACGTTGCTTTGCAGAGATCCCTGGCAATGAAGAGGCTCAATTCACTCTTTATTTGTCGGTTCCTAAGCCACAGTTCGCCGAGAGTTGGTAACAAGCAGGATAGTAATATGGAGGGTGAACTCCCGTCCAACAGTGTACAGCCGTAAAGTCCTAACTGGCCACCGTTTAGTTAGGACGGGCAGTGCTAGATGGTGCCACCGTCACGTCTGTCGTCTGCAGTGAATCAGACTCCTACACAGTGCTCCCACTTTTAGGGAATTATCCCCAGATTTGGAACTTTTGAGGAACTTAGGAAATAATCTGGGGATTTCGAAAAGTTTAGGGAATTATAGAGATTTTTTTTTTTAATAAACAGGGATTATTTAGGGAATATGTCCATATGCACTTAAACCACACCGGCGCCAGTATAAAATACTACACTCAAACATTAACTATTCAAATATCTCGCTTAACCAGTCAAATGTCCAGTGAGCACGTAGCAGGTACTCAATGGCTGACAGAACCCCACTCCCCGATTTGAAATCTCAGCCAGTGAAAACGCAGGAGTCATGATGGATCTGTTGTCAATGGTGATTTGCCCATCGGCTCACCTGCACTGAGTGCCCTCAGCTGAACAGCTCAGCCTCATCGTCAGTGTTGTATAACTTGTGTGTGGGCCACGTGGTAATGAGCTTAGCGTCTTTTCATTTTCTCATGATATTCTAAGATTTAAGTAATAATGTAGTGCTGATGTCTCAGTTATGTTTGCAGTCATAAATAATGAAGATGCAAACAGTGACAAGAATATGAATAGTGACATGTCTCTGTGTATCATATAAGCGGTGAAGACTGATATGGATTAGGCTTTGAAGTTGGGACCTCTGCTAACTTTCAGACAATAGAGTAAGGAGTTTAGGCCCATGTGTTTTTTTACTATTATTAGTAAGTTAACAGTCAAGCTAAGAACCGTGTGGAACAATCGTTTTATTCATTAACCCGCCCCGTCCCGTCGACGTATGGGTACATTGCAACATTTTGCATTTGCCAGTCCCAGCGACGTACTGGTACGTCGTGCAATTGCAAGGTCCCTAATTTGCACAATTTTCAATTTTAGCGCATGATTTTTCATACGTATACACGGGACACCTTCCTCTATTCCTCTACAAGATGCCAAGCAGGGACAATGCCTTACACCGCCTAACCTCCCCCCTCCCCCCCTCACGTCATTGTCTCGGCAATTCACCTGTTACCAGTGACCTGGCCAGTAAAGATATTCAGGGCCAGAGTAATTCCCCAATCGATGACAATGTGGAGGACAAAGTTTACATAGCATTAGAAGAAGAAACAGTCAGAAATAATGATCAGGTAATGTGGCAAAAAAAGGTCAGGTATGGTGATTAGTTAGTGAGTGAAACAATGCTTATAATGCCTATATTACTGCTTGAAAACCAATATACTCTCATACTACATGTAAATTCATACCAAGTAAATAAATAAATACAATTTATGAGTTGTGTGAAATAGTTTTTTTTTTCTTTTTATGTAACCGACTCTAGGCATAGGTTTCACAGCCTGCTCCCAAGACCCAGTAGTCCTCATACATACCATACACTCCTACATATCCCCGCTTTGGCGTAACACCCACCATCCATATTGAATACATGCTAGGCCTGTCTCATATAGGATTGGTGTATTGGTATTAGCTGGGGTATTTTTACGACATGTCGGTGGGTCTTCTGGTATTTGTGTGTGTGTGTGTGTGTGTGTGTGTGTGTGTGTGTTTAATATGAAAATATGTTTGTGTGTATATGTATGTATGTGTGTGTATTTGTGAGCATGTATGTCTGTGTGTATGGATCTATGAGGGCTTCTATATGTGTCTATGAAGATAACAGTTTGTATGTACATATGTAGGTTTCTGTGTACACAATATGTATGTATGAGTGCATTGGTGCACAGTTACCCTCCCATAGAACTCGTTTTCTTTGGTGCCAGCATGTTAGAAAACCCAGTCAGGTAAGGAGGAACGCCTACCTGGATCGAGTATTTTAAACCTCAGGTGAGCGATTTCTCTATGGATTTTCGATGTTTCTCACCAAAAGCGGAGGTTTTAACCAAAAAAATTTTTTTCGAAAATACCTCGGGATTGGGGGGTGTCGGAGGTGTGGAAAACCTCGGGACGTGACGGTTTAAGCCAGTTTAGGATTTATTCTTTCATGATAGTGGACATGGAAAAAAGAATTAGCCTAATATAATTTTTAGCAATCAGGGGAACGAATATTAGAAATTTTCAGTAGGCTGCTGAAACTGAACGCCACTCGACAGCCATAATCACTGAGTACTTGGCCTAGACACAGTGTGTAGAAGTAAAGTAACCCTTTGTGTTTGTGTACTGTACTTGCAGACGTTTTCGAGTTTGCAAGTGATTAGGCTATGCAAACGACTAGCACCAGTAATGAAAAGTGGCATTTTCAAAAATCTTTCCTGGCATTATGCAACGAAAAATCTGCAGAAAATTATTTGGGGAATTTTGACCAAATCTAGGGAAATCTAAGCAGCTGCCTGAGGAAATATATTAACAGTAAAGTGGGAGCCCTGCTCCTACGTCATATGGCGCCTCATACGATGTTTCATAATGGTCGCGGGAGTACGAAATGTCATTACAGGAGTTGGTAACATGCAGTCGCGAGGCCATGCCTGTGTTGTCTGTAAAAAGACGAAAGATCGTCACAGACATGTACGACATCATCGCTTCCCAAAGGATACAGTCCGGTGAGTTATTGTGCATGTATGTAGACTGGGAAGCTATAAGGAGTAGCACACATTGTGACGTATCATTGTTGTGCAGTCACTTGTGGGATATACTGACTAAAGATAATTAGTTGCTGTATGTTCACACGTGATATGTGAAAGTTTACGTATCAGCATGATGTATATGTAATTGTTATGTGACGGCATAAACGGGATGTATCGTACGTTCTACATGTTAATAAGTCATATTCCCCAGCGGTCCTGTGAACACCCGGCCCCTACCTAAACATTTCGTGACACTTATAACATGCCATATGTAATACGTAATACATAATAACTAGTATATAATTACCGGGTGGACTCAAAGCCCGGTACGACATGCGTATGATAAAACATCATGGGTAAGTAAAGATAGTATACCGAATTTACCACAAAAATCCGCAATATATGTATTATCGTATATGATGGTTATCATGGCCTTGTTACCATTTCATGTCTTTATTATGAAACACCAAAATAGTCCCTTTATGAATACGACAACACGCTGCCGTATAAGTAGGCCATTCTAACACATAAGCACATACAGAGAGAGCTGGAGCTCTCGTTTCATCAGCCCTCAGGACTAGTTCCTGACCATCCCCCTTTGCTGAACTTTTTCAGTGTCCAGTAACACAGAGAGTAGGCCAGCATGCTCTCCAATACAAATTTCTCTATCTACACCAAACTACATGCGCAGTACACACTGCACTTCCTTTTCCAAAATTTAAAAAAAATCATGGCTACTCAACACTCAGCCTCGGAGACCCCAGGGGAGGGGGGACCATGAATGCCCCTACCTTCCGCCCCTCTCCCGGTGACGACATGAGCTGCCTGGAACCACTGTCTGACTCACTTCTTCTTCATTTCTGCAACATTCGCGGTCTTTCCTCTACCTTTCGCTCTGTTGAGCACCACCTCTCCTCCTCTAAACCTCACCTTCCCTTTCTAACTGAGACAGCTGACTTAGGCAACTGACAGCAAACCCTTTTCTGTATCCTCCTACTTTCTCTATACTCATTTCAAAGCCAAAGGTGGATATTGTGTATATATACGCAACGACTTATCTTGCTCTCGTGTTCCTGAATTCGATTCTTCTGAATTCTCTATACTCTGGCTTCGGCTTTCCTGTCATTCTCTGACTAAATATATCTGTGCTGTTTACTTATCCCCCAATACTACTATAAAAAATTCTTCGACCATCTTACTTCCACAATGGAATACATTCTATCCATTTCTCCTTTCTCTGAAATCTCCATTCTAGATTTCAGTGTTCACCACCACCTTTGGCTCTCCTCTCTTTTCACTGATCCACCTGGTGAACAAGCCTACATCTTTTCTATGCTTAATGACCTAGAGCAGCTTGTACAACACCTTACCCGTACGGGGCCCAGACCGCCTTGGAGAGAACTCCAACATGCTTGACCTCTTTTCTCTCTGTTGGGCTGCTCTGATCACAACCTTATCACCTTAACCTGTCCTATCACTCCGGTACAGCCTGTGGACCCTCCAAAGAAACGTCGTCTGTGGCACATTGGAGCTGCAGATTGGGAGGCCCTCAGGCAGTACATCTTTGATTTTCCCTGGAATGATTATTGCTTCCATGGCCGGGAGCCTTCTGAGTGTGCCTTACACATTACGGAGGTTATTCTTTTGGGCATGGAAGCATACAATCCTTTCTCGTATCCTTTGTCTAACGCAAGAAAGCCTTGGTTTAATCACGCTTGTTCTAATGCTGTCCACAACAAGGAGAGGGCCTACAAAAGGTACCAGAGCCAACCCACCCCTGAATCACATCATCTTTACATTTCTGCCCACAATCGTACTAAGTCTGTTCTTCGCTCTGCTAAAAATAATTTCATCCATACTAAATGCTCTCAACTCTCCAACTCAAATTCTTCCCGCTCCTTCTGGCACCATGCCAAAAACCTTTCTAACAAATTAACCTCATCATCCTTCCCTCCTTTTTTCTACTCTGATGGCTCTGTAGCTTTTTGTTCTACTGATAAAGCAGATCTCTTTGCTCAGACTTTCTCCAACAATTCCACCTTAGACGATTCCGGTGCTGTTCCTCCATCACTTCCCCCCTCTGACTTCCTTATGGTTGACATTAAAATTTCTTCAGCTGATATATTTTCTCCCATCACTGGCCTCAATACCAACAAGACATATGAGCTTGATGGAGTCCCTCCTGTTGTTCTCAAGAACTGTGCTTCTGTGCTTATATCCTGCCTAGGTAAACTCTTTCGCCTTTGTCTGTCAACTTCTACCTTTCCTTCTTGCTGGAAGTTTGCTCTCATTCAGCCAGTCCCAAAGAAGGGTGACCATTCCCAACCCTCTAACTATCGTCCAATTGCTTTAACATCCTGTATTTCAAAAGTTTTTGAGTCAATTCTTAATAGAAAAACTTTAAGGCATCTTTCCTATCACAACCTTCTTTCTGATCGTCAGTATGGATTCCGTCAGGGACGCTCCACTGGCGATCTTCTCACCTACCTTTCAGACTCCTGGTCATCCTCCTTTCGGGACTTTGGCGAAAGCTTTGCCATTGCACTTGACATCTCAAAGGCATTCGATCGAGTTTGGCATAAGTCTTTAATTTCCAAACTGCCCTATTACGGTTTCTAGCCTTCTATCTGTGCCTACATCACTAGCTTCCTTTCTGGTCGTCCTATAGCCGCTGTTGTAGATGGCCATCGCTCTTCTCCTAGATCTATCAACAGTGGTGTTCCTCAGGGCTCTGTCCTATCACCAACTCTCTTCCTTTTATTCATCAATGACCTTCTAAGCTGTACATCTAACCCTATCCACTCATACGCTGATGACTTCACCCTTCACCTTTCCATTCAGTTCCCGCAATGCCCATCTCAGCAGTTACTTCAACAAACATGGGATGAGGCTATGGCACACCAAATGTCTGACTTGCCTTGTATCTCAGACTGGGGTAAAAATAATCTGGTTGTTTATAATGAATCTAAGACTCAGTTCTCAAACCTATCAACCCGACAAAATCTTCCACAGTTATACCCACTAATGTTTAATAATATTCAGCTTAATCCTGGATCATCGTTAAACATGCTTGGGGTTTCATTCACTCGGGACTTATCTTGGAAAGATCATATTACATCTCTTGTAAAATCTGCTTCCAAGAGATTAGGTGTGCTAAGCCGACTCCGTTCCTTCTTTACCCCTGCATAATTGTTGACTCTATACAGGGTTTTTTTCCGCCCCTGTGTGGAGTACATCTCTCATGTGTGGGGAGGCTCCCCACATACAGCTCTTCTCAATAGGGTAGAGTCAAAGGCTTTCCGTCTCATTAACTCTCCTCCTCTTACTGACTCCCTTCAACCTCTGTCTCTGTCTGTTGCATCTTTATCTCTTTTCTGTCGCTACTTCACTGGTCACTGCTCCTCTGAACTTTGCATGCATTCCTCCACCTCTACGACGGGTGCGTAGCACGTGTCTAGCAGCAAACTCTCATCCCTTTTCTGTCCAACTCTCTAATGCAAGAGTTAACCGTTACTCCCAGTCCTTCATTTATGCAACAGGTCAACTCTGGAACTGTCTTCCTCTGTCTCTATTTCCTGCTTCCTATGATCTCCAGTCTTTCAAACGCAGTGTGTCCAGGCATCTCGAAATGATCGGATCTTGAGTTTGGCTCTCTCTTGTATTTGGTTTTTCTCTTGGAGGGAAGTGTTATTGCGGGCTCATGGCCTTTGGTTCCTTCTTCCTCGCATTAAAAAAAATACCCACACAGTATGTTTAAATCACTGATAGATGATGGGTATACCAACCATGTTTGCGACAACTGCATAATTACGGTATTTGTAATACTATATAAGGAGGCCAGTGTGCACCTGACAGCAGCTAAGTACAGTATATTGTATCACTGGTGTTAGATCGTCATCTTATTTGGGGGTAAGTCATAATGGGTTGGAGGTATTATCACTACTAGTGGACACACATGGATATGACATGTAATGGGTACGAGCTGTATTGGGAATATTTTTACCATAACCCATTCCACATATCGTACCGTACATCTTACAATTGCATATTGTATAATGTGTGATACTCTCAAACAGCTGCATGAAATGGATGAATACGCTCAACATAGCCTATCTGAGGAAAAAATCACTGGCCCAACATAATGCATCGTATGTGGTGTGTAGGAGTCACTTGCTTGATCATCAGTACAGAAATGGATGCCTTGATGCATCTGCTCGTTCAGTTGCAAGTAATAGTAGTTGTTCAATGGTATATGATATATCCAGCATCTTGCATGTTTAAACATCATACATATGGTGGATGTTTTAACAGAGTTAATGGCTTAACAGTGTTCTGTACAGTCATAATAATTGTACTTGTTGGCCCAGTAGGCATTGACGATGATGCTATGGACGACTTATCACCGACCTGTGAAACACCTGTCATGAGAGACGAAGGTAAGTTTCATTTTGTATTTCACGTGTAATAAATCACAACAGGCAAAACATGCACGAAACGGTCTTGATATCTGAAACGTATTCTGCAGACAAGATTGTCAACCCCGGGTGGTGTTTAAACCCCATTTTCCTGGCATGACGTTAAAAAAAATTGGCATACCGGAAATAAATAAATACCACAAATATTTCATGTTCCAAATGTCAAAGACCCATGCTTGTATGGCCCCGATTGCAATATAATGCAGTGTCCAATACAGATGTCCTTTTAAGGGGGGAGGGAAAGTTAGCCATGTCCCCCTAGGAGTGCATTAGTTAACCTTAAAAGTGGGTGACGAATGATCGGCTATAATGGGTATTATGTTGGCCAGTGAGCAAAAGATGGCCTACCGGCCGACAACACAAGTCTGTAGTTTGTATAAATAATAGTACACACAGTATACATACAGTATACATACAGTATACATGTGACAGAAACCATCCGACCCCCCTACCCCACAGTGGTGTACCTATGGGATTGCCCCATCCCCTGTGGCATATCATGAAATACTATATCCAGTTGTACATGACTAACCCATACCAATATGGTCGTGTAATGCTGTTACTGCATACGGTATATATGATGTGTAAGACATGCATTCTGTTTACAGATACTACACTGATAACACTGCCTGATGTGCATCCTGAAGACCACCATATGCTACAGATCCCTAAGTATGGTACGACTCTACCTGACATATTCAATGTGTGTCATTATCCTCATGAAATGCTCCTGTTATGTGATGAAACGATATGTGTGGCAATGCACCCTATTATGGACACCTCTTATCGAAAACCTTACCTTGCAGATATCATCACAAGTGGGTTCGGTGTCCTTGATGGACGTGCCTGTATTGAGCTACGTGTACAACATGCCGACATGACAGGTAGTCATGTTTTGGATACTGGTGTGCAGTTTGTAAAAATCCCAAAGTATGACATATATATATCTATATCTATCTATATATATATATATATATATATATATATATATATATATATATATATATATATATATATATATATATATATATATCAGAGAATGTATATATATATATATATATATATATATATAGAGATATATATATATATAGATATATATATATATATATCATACTTTGTATATCTATATCTATATTTCTCTCTCTCTCTCTCTCTCTCTCTCTCTCTCTCTCTCTCTCTCTCTCTCTCTATATATATATATATATATATATATATATATATATATATATATATATAGATAGATAGATAGATAGATAGATAGATAGATTGATAGATAGATATATCCCTATACACACACTCCTACAACTACACTGTTCCAAGGCCAATACTCAGCACGATGTATGCGGAGTGTCATCCTGTGAACCAGGAGATATATTGTGGGATTATCCAAAAGTATTTCAATAAAGGTATTAATAATGTCATTTAGGTAATGTTATTCCCTGCAGGTGATGCAATTTAAACTGTTCCTAACATTAGTCAGTGCATAGTACATCATATTGGTCGGAATATTTTCGTGACAGCTGGTATGCAGACCCATATATGCGATGTTGAGGACCTGTCCTGGAATATATTACATTAAAGAACGTGAGCTCGATGTCTCTGTATGTGACAATACTGACGTGGACGACATTGTCAAGGTGGCCATGGAAGCTGCACAGGGTAGGTAATAATAATCAGTATTATTATTGCAGGCACTATGTGAAAATTACCGATTACTGTAATTTGAACAGTACATATTATGTAAGGTAGTCAAAGATAAATACTAAATAAAAGAAGGCAAAATGTACACAATAATGTCCACACACACGAAACCAGGCTATGCACTGTATTTAAACCTTCCCCTATACAAGTGTGTGTGCGATACCTCAACGCACCGACCATGCCTTAACGTCTCATCCAATTTTCAGTGGCGGATGTGAACATTGTGGACGACAATTCTTATTATCCTAATGAGAGTACTACAGGGACGTTAGAGATCAATGCTCATGGTACGTTCGAGTATGTGAAGCACATGTGCTTACTATCCTACCTGCTAGCCGTGGTTGTATATATCATATGTTTTTTTTTTTTTGATGCGAGGAAGAAGGAACCAAAGGCCATGAGCCCGCAGTAACAGTTCCCTCCAAGAGAAAAACAAAATACAATAGAGAGCCAAATTCAAGATCCGATCATTTTGAGATGCCTGGACACACTACGTTTGAAAGACTGGAGATCATAGGCAGGAGGAAATACAGACAGAGGGAGACAGTTCCAGAGCTGACCTGTTGCATAAATGAAAGACTGGGAGTAACGGTTAACTCTTGCATTAGAGAGTTGGACAGAAAAGGGATGAGAGTTTGCTGCCAGACAGGTGCTACGCGCCCGTCGTAGAGGTGGAGGAATGCAAGCAGACAGTTCAGAGGAGCAGTGACCATTAAAGTAGCGATAGAAAAGAGATAAAGATGCAACAGTGCGGCGAAGAGACAGAGGTTGAAGGGAGTCAGTAAGAGGAGGAGAGTTAATGAGACGAAAAAGCCTTTGACTCCACCCTATTGAGAAGAGCTGTATGAGGGGAGCCTCCCCACACATGAGAGTTGTACTCCACACAGGGGCAGAATAAAACCTCTGTATAGAGTCAACAATTGTGCAGGGGTAAAGAAAGAGCGGAGTCGGCTTAGCACACCCAATCTCTTGGAAGCAGATTTTACAAGAGATGTAATATGATCTTTCCAAGATAAGTCCCGAGCAAATGAAACCCCAAGCATGTTCAAGGATGATGCAGGATTAATCTGAATATTATTAAACATTAGTGGGTATACCTGTGGAAGATTTTGGCAGGTTGATAGGTGTAAGAACTGAGTCTTAGATGCATTAAAGACAACCATATTATTTTTACCCCAGTCAGAGATATGAGCCAAGTCAGACATTAGGTGTGCTATAGCCTCATCCCTTGTTTCTTGAAGTAACTGTTGAGATGGGCGTTGCGGGAACCGAATGGAAAGATGAAGGGTGGAGTCATCAGCGTATGAGTGGATAGGGTTAGATGTACAGCTTAGAAGATCATTGATGAATAAAAGGAAGAGAGTTGGTGATAGGACAGAGCCCTGAGGAACACCACTGTTGATAGATCTAGGAGAAGAACGATGGCCGTCTACGACAGCGGCTATAGAACGACCAGAAAGGAAGCTAGCGATGAAGGCACAGATAGAAGGATAGAAACCGTAGGAGGGCAGTTTGGAAATTAAAGATTTATGCCAGACTCGATCGAAAGCCTTTGAGATGTCAAGTGCAATGGCAAAGCTTTCGCCAAAGTCCCGAAAGGAGGATGACCAGGAGTCTGAAAGGTAGGTGAGAAGATCGCCAGTGGAGCGTCCCTGACGGAACCCATACTGACGATCGGAAAGAAGGTTGTGATAGGAAAGATGCCTTAAAATTTTTTTATTAAGAATTGACTCGAAAACTTTTGAAATACAGGACGTTAAAGCAATTGGACGATAGTTGGAGGGTTGGGAGTGGTCACCCTTCTTTGGGACTGGCTGAATGAGAGCAAACTTCCAGCAAGAAGGAAAGGTACAAGTTGACAGACAAAGGCGAAATAGTTTGCCTAGGCAGGGTGTAAGCACAGAAGCACAGTTTTTGAGAACAACAGGAGGGACTCCATCAGGCCCATATGCCTTGTTAGTACTGAGGCCAGTAATGGCAGAAAATACATCAACTGAAGAAATTTTAATGTCAGCCATGAGGAAGTCAGGGGGGGAAGTGATGGAGGAACAGCACCGGAATCGTCTAAGGTGGAATTGGAGGAGAAAGTCTGTGCGAAGAGATCTGCTTTATCAGTAGAAGAAATAGCTACAGAACCATCAGAGTAGAAAAGAGGAGGGAAGGATGATGAGGTAAAGTTGTTAGAAAGATTTTTGGCAAGGTGCCAGAAGGAGCGAGAAGAATTCGAGTTGGAGAGTTGAGAGCATTTAGTATGGATGAAATTATTTTTAGTAGAGCGAAGAACAGACTTAGCACGATTCCGGGCAGAAACGTAAAGATTATGTGATTCAGGGGTGGGTTGGCTCCGGTACCTTTTGTAGGCCCTCTCCTTGTTGCGGACAGCATTAGAACAAGCGTGATTAAACCAAGGCTTTCTTGCGTTAGTCAAAGGATATGAGAAAGGAATGTATGCTTCCATGCCCGAGAGAATAACCTCCGTGTAATGCGCAAGGCACACTCAGATGTCTCACGGCCATGGAAGCAATAATCATTCCAGGGAAAATCAAAGAAGTACTGCCTGAGGGCCTCCCAGTTCGCAGCTCCAAAATGCCAGAGACGACGTTTCCCTGGAGGGTCCGCAGGCCGTACTGGAGCGATAGGACAGGTTAAGGTAATAAGGTTGTGATCGGAGGAGCCCAACGGAGAGAAAAGATTAACAGAGTAAGCAGAAGGATTGGTTGTGAGGAAGAGGTCAAGTATGTTGGAGCTCTCTCCAAGGCGGTCAGGGATACGGGTAGGGTGCTGTACAAGCTGCTCTAGGTCATTAAGGATAGAAAAGATGTAGGCTTGTTCACCAGGTGGATCCGTGAAAGGAGAGGAGAGCCAAAGGTGGTGGTGAACATTGAAATCTCCGAGAATGGAGATTTCAGAGAAAGGAGAAATGGACAGAATGTGTTCCATCGTAGAAGTAAGATAGTCGAAGAATTTTTGATAGTCAGTAGAATTAGGGGATAAGTAAACAGCACAGATATATTTAGTCAGAGAATGACAGGAAAGCCGAAGCCAGAGAGTGGAGAATTCAGAAGAATCAAGTTCAGGAACACGAGAGCAAGATAAGTCGTTGCGTATGTATACACAACAGCCACCTTTGGCTTTGAAATGAGTATAGAGAAAGTAGGAGGATACAGAAAAGGGTTTGCTGTCAGTTGCCTCAGACAGCTGAGTCTCCGTTAGAAAAAGAAGGTGAGGTTTAGAGGAGGAGAGGTGGTGCTCAACAGAGCGAAAGTTAGATGAAAGGCCGCGAATGTTGCAGAAATGAAGAAGAAGAGAGTCAGACAGTGGTTCCAGGCACCTCGAGTCGTCACCGGGAGAGGGGCAGATGGCGGGGGCATTTATGGTCCCCCCCCCTGGGGACTCCGAGGCTGGGTGAATCAACGCCATTTTTGGTTAATTTTGAATAGGAAGTGTAGTGTGTACTGTGCATGTAGTTTGGTGAAGATAGATAGAGAAATTTGTACTGGAGAGCATGCTGGCCTACTCTCTGTGTAACTGAGACACTTAAAAAGTTCAGCAAAGGGGGATGGTCAGGAACTAGTCCTGAGGGCTGATGAAACGGGAGCTCCAGCACTCCCTGTCATCAGCTTTCCATCCACCTCGGGAGTACTGCCCTGCTCGACTGGTGCTACAGTAGGTGGAGGGACCCTTTAGAAACACAGTTATATGTGTATTAATACACGATCATATACTGACACGTATGTAAGGTTGTATGGTACTGTCGGCAGGATTATACGTCATTTTTAGCATACACACACACACACACACACACACACACACACACACATATATATATATATATATATATATATATATATATATATATATATATACACACATATATATATATATATATATATATATATATATATATATATATATATATATATATATATATATATATATATATATATATATATATATATATATATATATATATATATATATCCCTCTAATATCCGAACGCCCAATATCCGAACATCCCCACTAACCGGACATAATCATCCTGGGATCCAATATTCCCAAAATGGGCCAAAAACTTAACCAAATTTTAAAAAAATCTGACTTTTTTCCCACCCGTAATTTGAAATTGCCGCCTGGTGCCGAACAGCTGTTACACCATGGTCCCTTCACCCCTTCCTTCCTCCCCCCTCCCCCCTCCCCTGTCAGGGTTGCCATTTGGTATTTTTCATTACCAAGTGTGGGCCAATTTGGTAATGAAAAATTCGTTTGGTAATGAATCAGAATAATGCATTACCAAATGGATTTTTCACATGTATGAGGATACACAGGATGGAGATGGTGGATTGTTTGCTCTCTGATTAATCTGCTACCCTACATAGCGTGAAAATAATCAACATGGTGTTAATTATAAGGAGAGTGATTACATGTATTTCCACTTGTATATATAATTAGTGAAGAATAAATGCTAGCTTTATGAATTTGGTAATGAAAGTTGAGGAGATTGGTAATGTGGCCGTTGCGATCTGGCATCTCTGTTACCCCACCATCATCAACAGTCACAGCTTAACTCCGATCGAGAGCAGATGCTCATAGCAGTGCAAGCCACAGGTGCTTGTTTTTTGTGAATAAACAGTGAATAAACTGCAATACCTCACCACTAGAACACACAGGAATTTACAGTGTTGTGCAGTTTAAGAAATTAGAATTTAGAGTGCAGAGAATTAACTGTGGACTGCAAACTGGTGGTTCAAACAAGTCCAGGAGCCAGGACTTATAAGTACCCAGAATGTTTAATATTGTATAAACTCACCTCTAAAACCTCATTTTATGGTTCTTTTGCATTTATTTCAGTCTTTTATGTCCCTTATTGGTGTGATTTGGGTCTTAAATGGGTGCTATGCATGTCCAGAGGGAGTTGTATAGGTGTTTCTCTGAGTTAGGGTCCATAAGTACAAGTCCATAAGCTGGGGCCCAATATCCGAACAGGACCACTATCCTGACCTGCCTATGGCCCTATTACGTCAGATATTGGAGGGATTACTATATATATATATATATATATATATATATATATATATATATATATATATATATATATATATATATATATATATATATATATACTGTATATTGTGTGGGTAAGATTGAAAGTTGGAATGCAAATGTGGGTGATTGTGTACATATATGCGCCAATGCAAGATCGTGCAAGCAGAGTGAGAGAAGAGTTCTGGACAAATGTGGAAGTGTGCATGGAAAAGTTTGGAAGAAATGAGAGAGTGTTTTTGATCGGTAATATGAATGGTAAAGTAGGAAATGTGAGAGTGGATGGAATAGTTGGTGAGTGGGGTGTGCCTGCTGAGATAGATGAGAATGGCAGTGCGTTAGTGGACATTTGTGCTGGGAGGGGGTTGGTGATAGCCAATACCCCCTTCAGGCACAAAATGATCCACAGGTATACATGGCGAGTGATGAAAAGGGTGGGTGGTGAACTGAATGAAAGGAAGGCAATGATTGATTATGTGTGTGTGGATGAAAGGATGCGAAGATGTGTAATGGATGCAAGAGCTTATAGAAGTTGGGGGAGTGGACTTTCTGACCACTACTTGGTGGTGGCCAGAATCAAGATCCAAGTAAGATAGAGAAATAGAAGAAAGGAAGGACACGAGGAAGGAGTAGTTGTAAGGAGAGTGGAAAGGTTACAAGAGGATGAGAAAAAGGCAGAGAAGTGGAGGAACGACTGGGTAAATGTGAATTCGAACAGATGGGGGACGTGGAAGGTGTATGCAAGATATTCACATATTTCATGTGCAGCATATGAGATGGTGTGTGGGGTGAAAAGAAGATGGAAGGGGGTGCAAGGAACAGCACAGTGGAATGAAGAGGTGAGACAGGCTGTGGCACAAAAGAAGAAAGCATATAATGAATGGATGAGAAATAGGGGCGTGGAAGAAGTTGAGAGGCAGAAGGGAGAGTTATATATAGAAAAGAAGAGAGAGGTGAAATGATTAGTAAGAGAGAGTAAGATGAGAATGGATGAGGAATTTGGAAGGAATTTGAGTGTAAAGTGGAGGGACTGTAAGAAAATGTTCTGGAAGGAGGTGAAGAGAGTAAGACAGGGAGAGAGTGAAGTTAGTAGGGGAGTGAAAGATAAACATGGTAGATTACTAGTGGAGAAGGGAGAAAAAGTGAGCAGATGGAGAGAACACCTTAAGGAATTGTTGAACATAGAGAATGGAAGTAATGCTAGTATAAATAGCTGGGGAATGGCTGGGAGAAGGAGAGAGGTGAGAAGACAGGAAGAAATCAGTAGGATAGAAGTTGTGGAAGCAATAAAGAATTGGGGAAAGCCCCAGGAATTGATGGAGTGTGTGGTGATATGCTGAAGCATGGGATAGAGATAGTAGTAGAATGGACATGGAAGATGTGCAGATTGGCCTGGGAGGAGGGTAGAGTCCCGGAGGATTGGAAGTCATAAAATTATTCCCTTGTACAAAGGAAAAAGGGAAAAAGAAGTGTATGGTAATCATAAGGGCATTTGTCTTCTTAGTGTAATAGGAAAAGTGAATGGTAGGATACTTACAGAGTTAGGGAAAGAACAGAGGAATTAGTTGGAGAAGAACAGGGAGGCTTTAGGAAGGGATGAGGTTGTGTAGATCAGATATTCATTCTTAGATCTTTAGTGGAAAAGTTTCTAGAGAAGGGAAAGAAGTTGTATGCAGCTTTCATGGATTTGGAGAAAGCATATGACAGGGTGGATAGACAAGGAATGTGGAAAGTATAAAGAATATATGGAGTAGATGGGAAGTTGTTGAATGCTGTGAAGAGTATGTATGATGGTGCTAAGGCAGCAGTGTGTGTGACTGGTGAACTGAGTGAATTTTTCTCTTTGAAGGTTGGGTTGGAACAGGGATGTATCATGCCTCCATGGTTGTTCAATCCGTTCAATCCCTATATATATATATATATATATATATATATATATATATATATATATATATATATATATATATGCAGCCTTGGCTCAGTGGGTTAGAGCGCTCCGCTCTGACCGAAGGGTCGGAGGATCGAATCCACCCAAGGGTCATTGGTAGACATCAGGAAGGGCATCCGGTCATAAAATGCTACACGCTCCAGTCCAAAAGTCCTCTACCCAGGGGCAACGCCTTAGCCCTTCGGGGATACCTGGCGTAAAACCAAATTATTTATATATATATATATATATATATATATATATATATATATATATATATATATATATATATATATACATATATATATATATATATATATATATATATATATATATATATATATAATATATATATATAAATATATATATATATATATATATATATATATATATATATATATATATATATATATATATATATATATATATATATACTGTATATGGTACCAACCCCTCCAGGACACCTGGTGAAAGTGACGCCATGACAGCTTGTCGGACTGGTAGTCAACGTTGTTTATCCGCAGGTATTTTATCACAAAGTACCTGGTTGATATAGTGTGTGTGATGCAGGTGTTATGGGGATTATAGAAGGTGGTAGTCTGACATATGTGCCTGGGTCTGATGACACGAATATATAAAGGGCTTGCCCGTTCATGAACATGCCAAACAGCGCTCCATTTGGCACATATTTTGAGCAATATATTAAATATAAAGGTCGGACATCTATCTATCTATCTATCTATATACCTAGGCTGCTTCCCCCAAGGAAAGGGTCGGAAAGGTCGGACATACATTGCTATAAAATGTAAATTATAGTACACTAATGTCATGTCATACCACAAACCCAGGAACAACACAGGCTGCCCAGCGATGTGCACTACATTCTAGGCTGCTCAACAAACATCGTACAACGATTTGGAGGCTGTGCAAGTAAGTAAAGGATGTAGCATCATCTAAATGTAAGGCATGTATGAAGCCAGATGCGATCGTTAAACAAGCATCCAAATATCTAAGTCCGCCTGTGCTGTCGTTTTTCAGGTCACAGATTTTGTTTTGTCACAGGTCACAGAAAGGGCGCAGGTATAGTCTATCTATCTCTCTATTGCCAGACGCCTCAATCCCGTTTGGGGTGGCCACAAACAAATCGCCTCCAAGTCGCCCTGTCCCCCGCCATTTCACTGCCCTGCTCCCAACTCACACACCCCTCTCTCATATACCTCTCCACCCCATCCCTCCATCTCATCCTCGGCCTCCCCCTCCCTCTTCCCCCCTCCACCTCACTCACATACACTCTCTTCGTCAGTCTTTCTCCCTCCATCCTCTCCACATGGCCAAACCACCTCAGTGTGTTCCTCATAACGCTTCCTATCACATCCACATCCACACCACAACGCTCCTTTATATCCTGATTCGTCAGCCTGTCTCTCCACGTGACTCCACAGGCTCCTCTTAAATAACTCATTTCCACTGCTCTCACTCTTGACTTGTGTCCTTCCAACAATGTCCAAGCTTCACTTCCGTACGTTAGAGTTGGTATCACAATACTGTCATGTAGTAACTTTTTCACTTCCATGCTCACTTCCCTGTTTCTTATCACTGCTTTCAGGGAACCAGCAACCTTTCTTCCCTGCTGTACCCTTTCAAGCACTTCACCCTCCAAACCTCCATCCTTACTCATCACACTACCCAAGTACTTAAACGTACTCAGATTTTCCAATTCCTCACCATCCAACCTCGCTGTACTTTCACTAACTTCACCTTTCTCAAAGACCATAACTTTACTCTTCCCTACATTCACCTTTAGATTCCGTTTCTTACACACTCTCCCAAACTCATCCACCAAGCCATGCAGCTCCCCTTCGTCTTCACTCAACAACACAGTATCATCTGCAAACAACAGTACAGGGAGTTTCCAAACACTATCCTCTCTCACCAGGGCCACTCCAACATCCACAACCCTACCTTGTACTTCTTTTATTACCCCATCCATGTACAGATTGAACAACCATGGAGACATGACACATCCCTGTTTCAAACCAACTTTCAAAGAGAAAAATTCACTTAGTTCACCATCCACACGCACTGCAGCCTTCGCACCATCATACATACTCTTCACAGCATTCAACAACTTCCCATCTACTCCATATATTCTTAACACTTTCCACAATCCTTGTCTATCCACCCTGTCATATGCTTTCTCCAAATCCATGATAGCCGCATACAACTTCTTTCCCTTCTCTAGAAACTTTTCCACTAAAGATCTAAGAATGAATATCTGATCTACACAACCTCTTCCCTTCCTAAAGCCTCCCTGTTCTTCTCCAACTAATTTCTCTGTTCTTTCTCTAACTCTGTCTATAAGTATCCTACCATACACTTTTCCCATTATACTAAGAAGACAAATGCCCCTATGATTACCACACACTTCTTTTTCCCCTTTTCCTTTGTACAAGGGAATAATTATACCTGACTTCCAATCCCCCGGGACTCTACCTTCCTCCCAGGCCAATCTGCACATCTTCCACATCCATTCCACTACTATCTCTCCCCCATGCTTCAGCATTTCACCACACACTCCATCAATTCCTGGGGCTTTCCCCGATTTAACTTTCTTCATTGCTTCCACAACTTTTATCCTACTGATTTCTTCCTGTCTTCTCACCTCCCTCCTTCTCCCCACCATTCCCCAGCCACTTATACTCGCATTACTTCCATCCTCTACGTTCAACAATTCCTTAAAGTGTTCTCTCCATCTGTTCACTTTTTCTCCCTTCTCCACTAGTAATCTACCATTTTTATCTTTCACTCCCCTGCTTACTTCACTTTCACCCTGTCTTACTCTTTTCACTTCTCTCCAGAACATTTTCTTACAGTCCCTCCACTTTACACTCAAATTCCTTCCAAATTCCTCATCCACTCTCTTCTTACTCTCTCTTACTAATCTTTTCACCTCTCTCTTTCTTTCCACATATAACTCTCTCTTCCGCCTCTCAACTTCTTCCACGCCCCTATTTCTCATCCATTCATTGTATGCTTTCTTCTTTTGTGCCACAGCCTGTTTCACCTCTTCAGTCCACCATGCTGTTCCTTGCATCCCCCTCCGTCTTCTCTTCCTTCCACACACCACATCACATGCTGCACATATTTCTTCTGTAAATATCTTACACACACCTTCCACGTCTCCCATCTGCTCCAATTCATATTTGCCCAATCGTTCCTCCACTTCTCTCTTATACTCTGCCTTTTTCTCATCCTCTTGTAACCTTTCCACTCTCCTTGCAACTACTCCTTCCTCTCGTCTTTCCCTTCTTCTATTCCTCCATCTTACTTGCATTCTAATTCTGGCCACCACCAAGTAGTGGTCAGAAAGTCCACTCCCCCAACCTCTATACACTCTTGCATCCTTTACACATCTTCGCATCCTTTCATCCACACACACATAGTCAATCATTGCCTTCCTTTCATTCAGTCCACCATCCACCCTTCTCATCACTCGCCATGTATACCTGTGGATCATTTTATGCCTGAAGAGGGTATTGGCTATCACCAACCCCCTCCCAGCACAAATGTCCACTAACGCACTCCCATTCTCATCTATCTCAGCAGGCACACCCCACTCACCAACTATTCCATCCACCTTCACATTCCCAACTTTACCATTCATATCACCAATCAAAAACACTCTCTCATTCCTTCCAAACTTTTCCATGCACACTTCCACATTTGTCCAGAACTCTTCTCTCACTCTTCTAGCACGATCTTGCATTGGCGCATACACACACACACACAATCGCCCACATTTGTATTCCAACTTTCATCTTTACCCACACAATCCTTGACCCAACTGATACATACTGTCTTATGCTCCTCTTCCATCTTTTACTCACAACTATACATACTCCTTCCTTTGCCCTCTCATTCTCACCTACTCCTGCACATATACCCCATCCATACTCCCATTCTCTCACACTTTCTCCTCTCCATTTTGTTTCAGTTATTCCACATACATCCACTTTTGCACCCTCAAGCACCTGGACAATCTCTCTCTCTTTCACCTCATAATTCTCTCCTCTTACATTCCATGTACTCATTACCATGTCCTTTGTCCGGTCCTGGGTCGTCATCGTTTGGTCAGTCCTTGTCCGAGGCTTCTTGTTTGTTTTATTAGTTAGTTGTTTTCCGGGGAGGAGCACTAACCCTCCGCCAACCCTTTTAGTCGCCTTTTATGACAAGCAGGGATACTGGGGGAGTATTCTTGAAAACCCCCCTACCCCCAGAGGACCCAACATGCTCTTCAGCTGCTGCACAACCTTCGCTCAATGATGTGCTTTGCAACAAGAAGCAGAGTTCTAGGATCAGGCCTGAGGAGAAAACCTTTGCCCTGGCAACATATTATAAAAGCCCCAAGGCTTAGAGGTTCCTCTCTTCAATATTTACTCTGCCCTCTATGGCAAGTATCTGTTTATGGTTACATATTGCATTTGATGCGGGATGGATTCCATCTGTTTTTGAGTTCCTGATTAATAGCACTGCCTGTATTCCACCAAAAGACAGAATGTGCAGTACTGTATTTGACGCAATGCACATTAGGCAGAACCTATCCTATAGCCAAAAATCTTATTATATTGCAGTGCATATGGAAAGAGTAATAAACCGGCAAATTATTCGATGATATTTATGGTAAAGAGGCTAATCAAGAAGTGGAAGCAAGTATTAAGGTATTTCCTCTTCAACGGTGCAATACAATCCCTCACATTAAAGCGTATGGTAGAGGGATGTGAGAAAAGGGTTATGGAGACAAGTCTTATTGTGAAGTTTGTAGTGTGTGATCAGCACCCAGTCAACAGGTCTGCATACAGACTATTGGGGTGCACTGTAGACACTCTATCATTTATGGTTGGTGGCAAAAAGGATATGCCTTTTATGACCCACTACATCTCGTGAAGTGTGTCCGCAATACCCTACGTAAGTATGACATCAAGACAGGTAATGATGTGGTCAGCTGGAGACATATAATGGATTTTTACAAGGAGGATTCACTGTAGGAGTTATGTCTTGGACCGAAGTTACAGGAAAAAACATGCTTAAGCACTCATTCCTAGACATGAGGGTGAATCTCACAGTCCAGGTTCTCAGCAGGACGTTGTAGCTGGAATATACACCCACAGTACACTAGGCCTCCTTCCCCCAACATCTGTACTCACAGCAAAATTTTGCTACAGGGTAGATCAGATGTTCGACTGCTTTAATAGAACAAGTGTTAGTCATTATAAGGAGGTTAAAGGTGCAATAACATACACATCATATCATATGACCTTTCTGGAGGATACAATACAATACCTAAGGTCATGGGATATCTGTAAACCTACCAATGTTCACATTCACTGTGTGAAGGGATGGATATGGAGTGTAACTTACTTTGAAAATGCTTTGGGGTGATGTCAAAGGACGGTATGGTATACATTATCTGCTTGCCGGAAGAACAAATCAGGACTGCATAGAAAACCTGTTTGCAACAATGAGGAACAAGTTCGTAAACAACGACCATCCAAGCCCTTCAAATTTCACCACAGCTTTGAAGTATGTTGTCACCAACACTTTATTGAGACCACCTTCAAAATGTAACAGCATAAACGATTCCACATCCTTTTTAACCCGCCGTGTGCCAGTGCCGTTTTAAAACGGTCTAAAATAAAAACATTCACTGTGACCGCATTTTTCAAGATTTGCAGGTAAAAATTGGCAAGCATTTATGGTAACTCTTCCTCTACCATCCCCCAGGCTGTCAAGGCCATACACTCACTCGCTCCCCTCCTTATGCTTGCTTTGCCTCACTACCTGTGTGCCTCACCCAGTGCTGTACATAGTGAAGGCATTTTGTAAATATTTTCATGTAAGTGTAAGTTGTAAATATTTTTGTGTAAGTGTCAGGACTATATAGTGAAATCAAGTTGTAAATACTTTCTTGTAAGTGCCAGGATTGTACATAATGAAGCAAGGTTGTACCTGTCTTCAAGTAAGTGTAAGATAATGCACTCACAGTGAGAAAGACATGCAAATTGTGATAGATGTTGAAGTAATAAGTAATTTAAAAAGTGTACTGAACATTGCTCTGCCTTCCCTGCATCAATACCTGAGTATACCTTAAATAGAAAACAGCTTTCTTTCACCTATGTGGTGAGCATGAGAGAACGGCTATACCTGTATATGAGTATGCAGGACTCAATAAAACTCATTTCCGAGCCTCGGTGAGCATTTTAATGGTGAAATTCGTTGTTTCCACATCAAAATCTATCATTTTAGCCAAAAAAAAAAAAGGTCAAAAAATGGCTGGTACTGGGGTGACCCATAGGGCTAAAAATAGCTGGCACACGGCGAGTTAATACAGATGTCCCAGGCAAAGATTCCCCCCTAGGAAATATGGTTGTGTCAATAGTGCTGATGATGTTGCAGATAGTATGGACCAAGGTTGCATGTGAAACCTGGGACCAGTACAGGGAAATGCTGTAACATATGTACCTGGGTACATATGTCACAAATACCTGAGCAAACATAAAGATTATGTCATTTGTCGTGAAAGTCTGGTGGACGACACCACATATTTAGATGATGACACTAAAACATTCACCTATTTCAAGGCAGAATCGCATCATGATCTGACCTTCAGCCGCATGTGTATGCCAAAGGATGCCGTTATTGCAAAATTTGCACATTATGAACACTTATTTCAGGTACATATTCGTAGGTACCTAGGATTACCACGATTGTTGATAGACTTTATGAACTTATGGCTAGTGATGCTAGCATGCACATTCCACTTTATTCAGAGAAACGCCATGAATTATTACTCAGACAATACATCACAATGCGCATCTTTAGTTACATAAAGATGTAAAACAGGAACCTTCAGCTTACTCGACTTGAAATGAAGAAAAGGAAAATGACAGAAGTGGTTCAGTGATATATGGGCCGTTCCTAATTAGGGCCATACATCACAATTTTCTTTTTGTAAGTCATATCCATATGTGCTTCTCCAGGGTATTTACTCAAAATAATTTTCTTTTTGTAAGTCATATCCATATGTGCTTCTCCAGGGTATTTACTCAAAATAATTTGTATAAAGACATCATCATTACTGAAGTATTCAAACTCATTATATTATTTATGTTCTGAGATATATTGTTATTATTACTATTTCTCTGTTACAGGCGGTCTGTAATATAGTACAAAGGACATTTCGCACCTTGTTTAGGAGCCATGCTTATGTGGATAATACCGGTACATACATGTATGTATATTTATCATAGTAAATACAGGTACACATACATGTTATGTTACGATGTTGCTATATTGTATGTAGATATTGTACCTTATTTTCTTTCTATTGCAGAAGTTGCAGTGCACATATCCAGAAGTATTTATGTAATTACCTTTAAAGACCGGTGTTCCCTCACACCTAAAATTGGTAATGATGAAGACCACACACGTATTTCACAGGGCATACTATATAACGTGTAATGTACATCATTTGTGCAAAATGTACATGTTTAATTGCAAACATTTGTAGTTCCATATGCCGTACTATCATTGTCATTTAATGCAACGACATTACCATTTTATGTAATGTACAAAAACGTTGATTGCCTTTTTATCGTTAATAGAATTAGGTGACGATTGTTAGTGTATTTAATTTATTATGGCAATGTAAAATATGGTATTTTTATATGATTATAATGAAATCCCGACACATAACCTCATTAGTTATATGACTTCTGCCCTATTATGCTGTAGCAGTGGTTTGACTAACGTATATATTGTAAATTTGTGATAATGCTCTATGGTCCGTTGAAAAATATTATATTTTGTGGTAATGCGTTCCTTTGGTAACTGTTTCTGTAATGCATACCGCAGATAATTACACGTGTCAATTATATGTTTGATTAAGATAACATTTATACAATTCACCAACAACCTGTTCTTTATAATATAGATTATGTATGTATAACACTCGTATCGATATAATAGGCTGATTGTTTTGTGTACAGAACATTTTTTTCACACGTTCGTCAAATGTGTTTGGTTAAATAATTAATGTGTGACTCGAACCTCTGGTGAGTTATATACAACTGCCTACATTAGTGCACCGGGTATTTAACATGAAACGACATTCACAGTGCGGATGCATGGGGCTTATTGGAACTCCAAATTTAAAGCCTCATCATAAAATTCGCCACTGCACACCAATATATTTTTACGTATATGTTTCTTGTCCACAATTCATACACGTGCTCTACATGAACTTTTACGTCATATTATACCTAAAACACCCGTATATTATAATTAACTCTCCCATACATACATCATGGATACACATGCTGGCCTACAAGTATGGTCGTGAGGATTATTAGTGTGTACATTATGATTACCGTAATAGCCATAGATGTAGCTTAAGTACAGTTATCCCAGACGAACATTACTATTACTCCATTTTCTATTCTGGCTGTGGGAGTCGAGAGAATGGGACCGCGCGGCGGCACGCAAGTATGCATTGTTTTTTAAGGGAGTTCACCCTCCATATTACTATCCTCCTTGGCTGGTAAGGGGCGATTTTTTTTCCAGGGAAGGGGTGTAGGGAAAGCTATGGTGAAGTTACGGAATTAACTAATATTTTATTTGTGGCTGTTGCTAGAGTCTCCTACTGGCCGTGGTGTCGCATATTTTGTTATGTTTGGTGATGTTATGTTACCGATAAATTGCTTTATTTTGGGTATGAAAGACCTCTCTTACTGAAGAAGCCAGAGAGAGAGAGAGAGATAGAGAGAGAGAGAGAATCCACCAATTCTTCCTGGATATTATATTTCCACATGAAAGCTTGCGCCTGTATTCTTAAACTTTATCTTCCCTTTTAGATGCAAGGAAAAGTAATTCGTCACTGAACTTGTATTCTTTAAAAAATCCTTCTCTTTCTGAGCTGCTCAAAAGGCAAGGTCTGCTCTTCGAGCAGCCAAAATTATTGGAACTTGACGGAATCATTTGACCCATCTCTTCAAATATCCTTTTGCGATTATTGTGCGTTCTTTTATAGTTTATTGTCTTAATAATATTTAAAATATCGGTGGAAGGTACTGTACACGTTTATTAATACAATTTACAAATGTTTTATGTGTTATTTGTATCTCTTTAAAAGTGTTACCCATGTCGGCTGAGATGTTTAGCCAGACATAAACAGAGCAGACGACGTACTACCTCTTGGTTAGTTGCTGGATGATCGAGCAGAGGATGGAAACCAGCGCAGTCTCACCAGTATGGCGGCTAAGGTCGTGGGCCAGGTGAAGTGGTACCATGTCCGCAAGGGGTACGGTTTCCTGACTCGCTGGGACACAGGAAGTGACGTTTTCCTTCACCGTTCTTCCATCGTGGCCCCCAACCCTTCCCACCCCGTGCCTTCTGTTGCTGCTGGTGAGGTGGTGGAGTTCCTCGTGGAAGAGGGTACCAAAGGTCCTGCAGCTACCTCTGTCACCGGCCCTGCAGGCCAGGTGGTGCAAGGCTCTCCCCATGCCTTCCCCCGTCGTCAGCGCAGTCGTCAACCTCCAGCTGCCTCTACTGCCTCGTTCCCTGCCTCATCTACCTCGACCATCATCACAATGTGTGTTGAGGTGGCCAAGGCTTTCTCGGGGGGAGATATGGCAGTTCTCGCCCAGCGCCTACCCACCATCTTCCAGGCCAATGGGTTCCCTGTCATACTGATCCCCGAGTCCTTCTCCTCTTCTGTGGTGCAGAGGAAGCCTTGGAGGCGAGCCCTTCAATGTCGATCTGGGCCCCAAGTGTCTCCCGCCACTATGGTGTCACGGGTGCTACAGCTGCAGCCCTCCACTCCACCTACAAGGCTCCAGTTGCCGGGTCGTTCCGTCTCCCGCCAGTCTGCTTCTTTGCCACCTCCCGAAGTGCCCATGGAGACTGGGGATGCGGCTCCTTTTTTGCCACATGTGGCTGATGTCCCTGCTGACCCTATTTCTCCGGTGGCTAACATTTCTGCTGACCCTGTTTCTCCTGTGGCTGACACCCCTGCTGACCCTGTTTCTCCTATGGCTGACGTCCCTGCCGACCCTGTTTCTCCTGTGGAGCCCGGCGAGGTGGACTCTCTCCCATCTGAGGGGCAGGACTCGGCGAGTCAGAAGCCTTTGCCCCTGAGTCGTTGCCTCGCCTGGTCAGACTTTGCCTCCCTCGATGGTTCAGAGCTGGATTCGTTTGTGCACTGCTTGCAGTCATACGAGGACACTGCACCAGAGATCGGCAGTGCAAAGGCATACAGCAAAAGGGAGTTCCGGAAGGCCATGCTCTCCTTTAACAAGCTGCGACGGGGGTCCCTTAAAGCCATTACAGACACCGAGGAGGTGAGGATCCTCCGCAGCACCCTTAGGAATTTGCAACCAAAGTCAGATTCGGACTCTGCTTCCACTTCCAGTACAGTGTAGCCCTTCGTCTATCTTCCACAAGTCATTTTCTTACGTCCCTCCAGTGCCTGTCTTTGTCCCTCATCCCCTTTGTGCCCTAGTCTCTTTTTTATTTGACGATTTATTTGTATAGACCGTCTTGTTTGGCCTAATGCCCTTACTAATGGGTGATGGCCATTAAGCCATAACTAATAATAATAATAATAATATAATAGTACTACCTCCGATATTCATCCAGTCTTACATGATCTGACACTGACAAATCTTGTACATTATGGCCAGGGTCACATGAGGATTTTTTTCAAGAAACATTTTGCTTGTTCATTTGCCCGGAAAAGGAAAATCTGACATCAAGGTTACATGAGTGGTTTGGCCACTGAACTCTATAATATGGAGAGGCTTTCTTCGCAGCGAGAGTGTAGCTTTGCCGCTACATTGAAACACCACCACTCGTCACCTCCACCATGGAAATGAAGTTGGATCACTGTTCTTAGCTTGCTGTTTCTGTTTTGCTGTTGCTTACATAAGCTAAGCAGTGGGCCATGACACTAAATTTTCCGAATTCAACGGCTGATTTCAAAAGACATGGGCATCGGTTGTGTAGATAAACAACATCAGTGCCGCCACAGGCCCCTGGCGGCTGTTACACAAACTACATGGTCCTACCCATGAGAAAGCCTCTCCATATTATAGAGCTCAGTGGGTTTGGCTCATGTCTTCCAGCTGGAAAAAAACAAGTGAGTGCCGCCATGCGAGTACATGAGACCGACATTATCAAGTGATTCTTACATTGATGAATAACAGCATTAAAGAGAGTATTCCTCGAATATAATATACTATCAAAATATTATCTCGAGGAGTGAACAACACTGCAATGTTGGCAAGAATGGCATTAATGCCTGAATACAAACCAAGAGTATGGATGTGGTGGCCACCTCCCACATCTCAAATGAATTGTGCCAAGTTGTCTTTTCATCATCCAGCACGAGATAGGCGTGTTTTGATGTATTAGTTTACAAATCTAATGCTCCACCATACCAAATATCTGCAGGATGGGTCGTTTAAGCTTAACACGGGCACCGCCTGAACATTTTCTCTTCTCTTCCAAGTGAATATTGTTTGAAAACCAATGGAAATCAAAACTCCTTTGACGCGAAGGGAAAGTTTAGGGAAGGGATTATTTTTAAGTATACCTGTATGGCTCTCGGTACCTTCAACCCCCATGTTCCACTCCCATAGCTCCCTATCACCCCATGTACCCTCACCCCAACCACTCCGAAGTTCTTGTTCTGCGTTGTGTCAATAACCTAATGGAGCACATCAGGTGTAATCCATCACCTGGGCTGCTGACGCACAGGTGATTGATGCTGGTTGGGGCTTGAAGCAGCAATTTTTGGGTCGTAAAATATGCTATTGGGACCAATTACAGTTCCACGTCATTTGTAGATTAAACCAGGGGTATATGATGGCTTGATTGTTGGTAACTATTGAATTTTAGGCGATGATTTTCATGGCTAATGCCAGTAATTGAAATCTGCAGCAGAAACAACGTAAGGAAACTAGAAAGTCTAGTTCTACAAGTTGGCATGAAGAGAGAGAGAGAGAGAGAGAGAGAGAGAGAGAGAAGAGAGAGAATCTACCGAGTGGATAAGTACAGAGAAGTATTTAGGCAAAGTACCAGACGAAACGAAAGACTTGACGTGGCAGATCATTTAACAGAGAATGAAAGAAGTTATGTTGTCAAAAGGAAAAGCGTACATAGAACCATTCAGGACAGAAACATAAAGGTCACTTGATTCAGTGTGGAGTGGCGACTGTACCTTTTTAAGAGATGTGTAATTGTTGTTGACAAAGAAGTGCAAGAATGGCTAAATCAAGGTTTTTACAGCATTAGTGCAGGTATTTCTAAATCAAAACTTTTCACGGCATTAGTGCAAGTATGGCTAAATCAAGGTTTTTACAGTATTAGTGCAAGTATGGCTAAATCATGGTTTTTACATCATTAGTGAAACTATAACTTAAGCATGGTGTTTACTGTATTAGTGCAAATATGGCTGAATCATGGCATTTACAATCTCGGTGATCATTGCAGGAAATTTAGTAAATATATCTGAATTCCTACAGTAGTGCATTTTCAAGGCCATCGCTTGTTTGGTAGGACCAGATGTTTCCACATATCAGTGGCAGGTTAATGAAGTAAGGTTTCGATGAAAAAAGTACATGAGGATAAAAACTTATAGGAATAGTGTTAATTATTCCACCACTAACTTTTAGTTCGCTGTCAGTTGTCTTCCAGCACCAGCTTTGTTATAATATACACTGATTCCATGCAATTCAGTAACAGCAAGAACGAGTACTCGGAGAGTTTAACACCCATGCTCAACAGTCTGTCTAGTTTAGAAACTATGTCCCTGCCCTAAGACGTTGACCTTTGACCGATTGTTCTTTTAACCCGTACCATCCCAGGCATTTTTGCAATTTTATACCCACCCAATCCCTGACCAAAAACGGATAAAAATTTTATTGCATAAAACAGTCCAAAAGGACATATACAAATCAAGAAAAAGCAAAAAAAAAGTACTCCTTACAGGAGAAGTAAGAGCAGGATGGCCGTCCATCGTGTTTATAGTCCAGTTTCCCAAGCCGTGAGCGATGTTTTCCCACCCACCTGGGCGGGATGAGAGAGAACGGGGGAGGAGAATGGGGGATTCCTCTTTCTCAGTGTCCTCCACCGGCTCATATTCCTCCCCAGAATAGTCATCCAGTCATTTCTCTTCTGAAGAATCACTAAATAAAGGGACAGAAGGGTCCATGTAACAGTTTCAACAGCCTCCTCCACCCCAGTGAGGCGGAAAAATGGCGTGATTTTCGCGACATCCTAACCCTATGACGGACAGTGGCTGATGTTACCCACCCACACAGAACCAAACTCAGTACTACAAGTGCTTGGAAACAGTGTTGCCAATATATTAAGCTACCCCTTAACATAAAATTTGATTAAAGCAGTTTGAGACGTGCTACAGCGCTTGAATTATGCTGTCAGCACCATCACGTCGCTGGGGTTAATCGAGACGTTTTGTACTGTTGGCACCATGCCGACGGCATTATTGTACGGGTTAATCAAAATGATTCACCATTGTCCGGCATTCATCCCTTCCGCTAAGTTTGGTTTAAATCGGAAATAAACTTTTTGAGTTGACCTTTCTGTCACCTTGACTTTTGACCTATAATTCTCAAAACAGAGCCACGTCATCCCTGACTGATGTTAACCCGCCGCATCCCAATTGATTTTTCACCAATGATCCCCCCCCCCATCCCGACTAATTTTGGAATATTTTTTGCTCAACCCTCTGCTTTTTGTGAGAAACAATTGCAATTCTCGGAAAAAGTGCTCACCTGAGTTTAGAAGCGGGCTAAACAGGTGGTCCTTTAAACACCTGGTACCGTGTTCATGTGAGCTGTGCTGCGGCTGTCGCATTTTCTATGGTGGCGGTAACTGTTGCAAACTACTCAAAATATTTACATACTTGTTCATTTGGTACGAAATTATATGTAGTACAAGAATATATTGGTTTTCACGCAATAATATAGGCGATATAAGTGTTGTTTCACTCACTGGACACATCAACATACCGCACCTTCCTTGGCGACGTTACCTCCTCATCACTTGTGCTTGTTTCTTCTTCTGGTGCCACGTAATCTTTGTCCTCTACATCGTCATCGATTGGGGAATCACTCCCGTCTTGAATTTTGTACCATGGTGCGATATTTCTTTACTAGCCAGTTCACTGGTAATAGGTGAGTTGCCGAAACAATGGCGTGCCCCGGGGGGCGGGGTTCACGCAGGGTAAGGCAGTGTCGCTGCCCGGCAGCGGGTAGAGGAAGGTTTCCTGCATAGGCCTATCAAAAATCACGTGCAAAACTTGAAAATGTGCAAATGACGGACCTTGCAATTGCAAAACGTATGGGTACATTGTAGGGACTGAGCGTGACAAAACATTGCAATGTATCCATACTTTACTGGGACATGGCAGGTTAAACCTTCCCAAGCTTTGTCCAGATCGAATAGAGCCACGTCATCCCTGACTGATGTTAAACCTTTCCAAGCTTCATCCAGACTGAATACAAACTACACTATTTAAGTTAAAAAGGATGAATCTTCGACCTTGCCCTGACCTTTACCTTTAACCGATTGTTCTCAAAGCAAAATCAGTGCAATATTTCCTGACCTTCAACCTTCCACAAAGTTTGCCTTAAACTGGACTAGACCTCACTGTGTTGCCTTCTCCGTGAATTCTGACCTATGCCTATTTTAAGGACTCAGTGTAGTTAACTGTTCCTCTAAGTCTAAGGCTTCAGACATGTTTGCCCCCGAACATGTGATCGGTAAGAGGAAATGAGGCTCAGGGATCCGTCCAGAGTTCAGACTCAAATATTGAAGTAGCTCTAACCCGGTGCTACATTTCGTCTTGTCGATCACATGTCCGGGGCTAAGTGTATCCGGGCCCCTAATGGTCCTCACTCACATAAAAGATGACCCAGTTCCACTCTGTGACATTTTTCATAACCTTAACACCAAACAAACAGACAGATGGAAAGACAGGTATATAGACAAACCAACCTACCCAATCACATAACATCCTATCGCATGTGTCTGCATGTGTATATGTGCTTGTGTGTGTGTGACTGCACGTGTTTGTGTATCTCCATCAACAAGTGAAGTGTTGTTCTATCTATTTATTTTTTATTTTTTAATGCAAGGAAAAAGGAATCAAAGGACAGGAGCCAGCAAACCGTTCCTTCTAAGAAAACGCAAAAACAATACAAAAGAGAGCCAAATTCAAGATCCGATCATTTCAAGATGCCTGGACACACTGCTTTCGAATGATTAGAGATCATAGGAAGTAGGAAATACAGACAGAGGGAGACAGTTCCAGAGATCAACTGTTGCATAAATGAAGGACTGGGAGTAACGGTTAACTCTTGCATGAGAGAGTTGGACAGAAAAGGGATGAAAGTTTGTTGCTAGGTGGGTGCTAGGTGGCCATCGTAGAGGTGGAGGAATGCAAGCAGACAATTCAGAGGAGAAGTGACCACTGTAGTAGCGACAGAAAAGAGATAAAGATGCACAAGTGCAATGAAGAGGCAGAGATTGAATGGAGCCAATAAGAAGAGGAGTGTTAATGAGATGAAAAGATTTTGACTCCACCCTGTTGAGAAGATCTGTATGTGGGGAGCCTTCCCATCCATAAGAGTTGGACTCTACACAGCGGCAAATAAAACCTGTGTATAAATTCAGCAACTGTGCTGGGGTAAAGAAGGTACGAAGTCGGTTTAGTACACCCAATCTCTTGGAAGCAGATTTTATGAGAGGTGTATTATGATCATTCCAAGATAAGTCCCGAGAGAATGAAACTTCAAGAATGTTTAAGGATGATGCATGATTAAGCCGGATATTAATAAATATTAGTGGGTACTCCTGTGGAAGATTTTGTTGATAGGTGTAAGAATTGAGTCTTCGATGCATTAAAAACAAGAGTATTTTTACCCCAGTCAGAGATACGAGCCAAGACAGACATTAGGTGTGCCATAGCCTCATCCCTCGTTTGTTGAAGTAACTGCTGAGATGGACGTTGCGAGAACCGAATGGAAAGGTGAAGGGTGGAATCATCAGTATATGAGTGGATAGGGTTAGATGTACAGCTTAGAAGGTCATTGATGAATAGAAGGAAGAAAGCTGGTGATACGATAGAGCCCTGAGGAACACCACTGTTAATAGATCTAGGAGAAGAATGATGGCTGTCTACAACAGCAGCTATAGAATGACCATAAAGGAAGTTATAGATGAAAGCACAGATAGAAGGATAAAACCGTAAAAACAGAGTTTGGAAATTAAAGATTTATGCCAGGCTCGATCTAAAGTCTTTGAGATGTCAAGTTCAATGGCAAAGCTTTCGCCAAAGTCCCGAAAGGAGGATGACCAGGAGCCTGAAAGGTAGGCGAAAAGATCGTCAGTGGAGCATCCCTGATGGAACCCATACTGACGATCAGAAAGGTTATGATAGGAAAGATACTTTAAAATTATCATGTTAAGAATAAAATCGAAAACTTTTGAGACACAGGACGTTTAAGCAATTGGGCGATAGACTGTTTGGAAATGGTCACCCTTCTTTGGGACTGGCTGAATGAGAGCAAACTTCCAGCAAGAAGGAAAGATACAAGTTGACAGACAAAGGCAAAAGAGTTTACCTCGGCAGGGTGTAAGCAAAGAGTCACAGTTCTTAAGGACAACAGGTGGGACTCCATCAGGCCTATATGCCTTGTTAGTACTGAGGCAAGTGATGACAGAAAATACGTCAGCTGAAGAAATTTTAATGTCAGCCATGAGGAAGTCAGAGGGGGGAAGTGATGGAGGAACAGCACCGGAATTGTCTAAGGTGGAATTGGAGGAGAAAGTCTGAGAGAAGAGATCTGCTTTATCAGTAGAAGTAATGGCTATAGAGGCATCAGAGTAGAAAAGAGGAGGGAAGGATGATGAGGTAAAGTTGTTAGAAAGGTTTTTGGCAAGGTGTCAGAAGGAACGGGAAGAAATCGTTTTGGAGAGTTGAAAGCATTTAGTACGGATTACATTATTTTTAGCAGAGTGAAGAACAAACTTAGCAAGATTCCTGGCAGAAACATAAAAAAAGATGTGATTCAGGGGTGGGTTGGCTCCAGTACCTTTTATAGGCCCTCTCCTTGATATGGACGGCATTAGACCAAGCATGATTAAACCAAGGCTTTCTTGCATTAATCAAAGGATATGAGAAGAGAATGAATGCTTCCATGCCCAAGAGAACCTCCGTAATGCACAAGGCACCCTTAGATGGCTCCCGGCCATTGAAAGCAATTCCAAGGAAAATCAAAGAAGTACTGCCTGAGAGCCTCCCAAGCAGCAGCTCCAAATTGCCACAACCGACGTTTTTTTGGAGGGTCTGCAGGCCATGCCAGAGCGATAGGACAGGTCAAGGTAATAAGGTTGTGATCAGAGGAGCCCAATGGAGAGGAAAGATTAACAGTGTAAGCAGAAGGATTAGTTGTAGGGAAGAGGTGAAGTATGTTGGAGCTCCCACCAAGGCAGTCAGGGATATTGGTAGGGTGCTGTACAAGCTGCATTAGGTCATTAAGGATATAAGAGATGTAGGCTTGTTCACCAGGTGGATCAGTGAAAGGAGAGGAGAGCCAAAGATGGTGGTGAACATAGAAATCTCCTAGAATGCAAATGTTAGAGAAAGGGATTGGATGTGTTCCATCGTAGAAGTAAGATAGTCGGTGAATTTTTCATAGTCAGTAGAAATAGGAGATAAGTAAACAGCACAGATATATTTAGTCAGAGAGTGACAGGAAAGCCGAAGCCAAAGAACAGAGAATTCAGAAGAATCAAGTTCAGGAACATGAGAGCAAGATAAGTCGTTGCATACATACTGTATACACAACAGCCACCTTTGGCTGTTTAAAGTCAGATATTTCAATTCTGTAGCTGGTGGCCACAAGACATACAAGCCACACAATAAGTTTCCAAGGTGGAGAGGTTAAGGCCCCATTTCTGCCATATGTTCCTGTTGTGTCTGTTGCTGCTGCACGACGCACCAGGCACTCAGGTCCCTTTCCAACCGAGATCTTCCACCAACTCCCTGTACATCTCTCCAGTTCATCTCAGCTAGGCGTTACACTGTGTAACAATTATTTCTTTGTTAATGGGAATTAATAAATATTTTCATGTTACTTAGATCATGTACAACTTGCAGTGAGCTTTCATTCAGTCAGAACTTTGGGTTTGGCAAGTTTACACAACCTGACCCATAATAATTAGCATAATTAAGGAAGTCAGACTACTTTCTTTTCTATTTTTCTTTTTTTCACTTATGATCAGGTTTGACTGAAACTTTGCAGCTAGGTGTATCTTGATATTATGCATTTTGGATTTAGGAGAAAAAGGCATTTTTTTCATAGTATTTTCTTATTTAAATTTTGCAGACTTTGTTTAAAGCTTTCCATTTTCATATATGGATTTTGTTTTAGATGTCCTCGAGAGGTTGCAAGTTTCTGGCAGACGTGTTCTGCTATGTCTGCGGCCATTCCGTGGAAGCATCTACCAGGATGTGTGCTGCCTACAAAGCGTATTTCGGCATGCCTGTAGAGTATCATGACAAACGCTGGGCACCTCATGTCACCTGTGAGCATTGAAAAAAAAAATCTTGAAGGTAAAAACGGATGATATTCTCTTTATTACAAATGTATTTAATATACAATGGTAAAATATATTTTATTCTTTATATATATTTCATTGTTACAATATTATTTTGCTGTTTTGCAGGATGGTTCAGAGGTGAGAAGAGTGCCATGAAGTTCACCATCCCCAGAATTTGGCTGGAACCTACTGACCACTCGAGCAACTGCTACTTCTGTATTGTGGGCCCTTCCAAACATCAGACTGGCAAGAACGCACCTGCTGTCACGTATCTGAATCTTCTTTCATCCATTGCCCCCGTGCCACACTGTCCTGAGCTCCCCGTACCATCCCCTCCAGAGGAAGGGCATACGTCTTCATCAGGAGACAGAAGCAGTCCGAGGGTGAGGACGACGTTCCTGATCCAGATTATAATTTCCGAGATGGGGCTGAGGAGAAAACTCATACTACCCCAACCAAGAAGACCTCAACGACTTTTTAAGAGACCTTGGTCTCAAAAAGTCCAATGGCGAGCTTTTGACATCTAGACTCAAACAATGAAACTTATTAGACCAAAATGTCCTAGTCTCAAGTAAGAGGAAGTGTCACCACGTGTTCTCCAGCTCCCTCACCCTTCAAGATGGACTCTGCTTTTATTGCAAAGTGACCATTCTGTCCGAAAGGATCGGGATCCCCTGCAACCAGCACGATTGGCTCCTTTTCACTGACGGCTCAGCCATAGCCTCAAAGCCATGCTGCTCCACAATAGCTGGTTCCTGTCCCTTCTCCTGGTTCACTTGGTGCTTGGTGCCTTGAAGTATGATGAGTGCTGCTGAGAGGTCATCAGAGACTTCAAAAAAGTGACCTTCATGATGGGTCTCCAGGGTGGTTTCACCAAGTTCAACTGCTATCTTTGTCATTAGGACAGCAGGGACACAGTGGCCACAGTGGACCGAGTTCTCCCAGAGTAGGAGCATTGTCAAGTGCGAGCCTCTGGTGGACCCTCAGAAGATCTTGATGTCGCCACAGCATATCAATTTGGGCCTTATGAAGCAATTCTTCACAGCTCTAGATAAGGAATTGGCGGCTTTCAAGTGCCTCCAAGACTGCTTCCATAAGCAGAGGCAGAGGCCAGTGCCAGTGTCTTTGTTGGACCAAAGATATAAAAGATATTCCTCGAGAGGCTCACCAGGGTGGAGAAAGCAGCTTGGAACAGCTTTGTCGCAGTGGTCTGGGGCTTCCTGGGCAACCACAAAGCCGAGAGCTATGTGGATTTAATCGAGACTCCGGTGGGGACCTATGGCACCGTGAGCTGCAAGATTTTCCTCATGGTCCATGTCCTCCACTGTCATCTTGATAAACTCAAGAACATGGGAGTGTACTTGGAGGAGCAAGGCGAGTGCCTCCACCAGGATATACTGGAATTTGATCACCACTACCAAGGACAGTACAATGAGAACATGATGGGAGGCTACATTTGGTGGCTGGTTCAATGAAAGTGACTTACTGTATACTCGTAAATCTGGAAAGAAGAAAAAGCGGTGCCTAGGCACAGCAAACCCGTCCCCAGCAGTCATTTTAGTGCTGACATATAAACACAACAGGATATTTAGTCAACGATGTCACATTTCAAATTTGGAGTAAATAGGGTGAAAATTGATGATTTATACCCATTTGAAATTTTAGGTCTAACCCACCTGACACTGACCCCCCTACAGCAAACTGGGGGGGTGTCCCCCTAATGTGATGAGGCATGTTATAGGATGCAGATTTGAAAGATACACCTTTAGGTTTTGATTTCATGTCGATATGCCGAATTTGAAAGAAGTTATGGTGAAAAAACGATTTTTACCCATCCCCATTTTCTTAAATTTTTGGGGCCTACAGCCTGGACCTTCGTCCAATTTGGCTTAAAATTTAATCGGGTGATTAGGAGGTCGTAGCTCATCATCCCTGTAATTTTAGTTAAACTCGCACCTGTAGGTTTTGTGTAAAGTTGTTAACAGACAAACAGACAGACAAACTAACAGACAAACCGCGTGAAAACAGTACCCGCCACCAAGCCCCTCCGGGGTGGGGACAGGTAACTAGTCACTTTTTAATTATCATGTTTGCGTAAATACATGTAAATCTACATTCATTCAAAGGATTTTTTTTTTTTTTTTTTTACTTTTTGCAAGTAATAAGGAAAATTGCCTGTTACCTGACAACAGGCAAATTTCGAAATATTGCTTTCCTGGTCATTAGCCAAAGTTTGAGGCAAATGATAGCTCTTTTCTACTGAGACATATGCAATAAGGAAATAAGGATTACTCCCCAGGAACAAATGTTCTGCTATTTTGTGTTATGGGTAACAGTTGGGTACATTATGAATCATCTTCATCATCTAATCCAATGTTGCCCATGAGGAGCTTAGGAGCCCGTGGCTAGGCAAGTTGTTCCTGACAATTAAGATGAGAGTGACCAGCCTCACTCATCCCTGAGTGGCATTACGTGAGCATTGAACCCCAACCACCCCTTTGATATAAACCTGCACTGGGTCAATCTGATTGGAGCACCTTAATTACCCACTAAACCACCAAACACCATAATTTGGTTATGTGGTTAACATGTAATAGTTGCATTAACAAGATGTAACTACAATTTTATGGCCAACACAGTTATGTAACAGTTGCATTAACAAGATGTAATTACAGTTTTATGGCCAACACAATTACGTAACACGTGCATTAACAAGATGTAACTACAGTTTGATGGCCAACAAAATTATGTAACAGTTGCATTAACAAGATGTGCAAATACAATTATGTAACACGTGCATTAACAAGATGTAACTACAGTTTTATGGCAAATACAATTATGTAACAGGTGCATTAACACAATATTTTTTAAGTCACACTTGCGTAACAGTTGCATAAAAATGGTGCAATTACAGTAGCATTAACATGATGTAACAGCAATTTAACAATATTCATACAATCATGTTACTTTTTCAATATTATGTATTTCACTTAATTAGCTTATAAGTTCACTGTAATGTGTATATAGTATGCATTAATATGTTATGACAATATTTACTGTTGTTGGTACGACAGTGGGCGTGACCGAGCAATATGTACTGTAGACATTGCATACAGTAGGCACTAGTATATATCTCATAACACAATGTGCAGGATGTAGTGTCGGCTGCGGACATACAGAGTTTCTCACTAAGAATATCAATCCACGTGATATATATCCACAATCTTGTTGTCCCAGACCATCAAGAATTCTTAACATATGATGTATCTCAAACAATCTCTTTGTAGTTCAGACGACCAAGAATTTCATGACATATTCAAACACATGGAGTAACCAGCCCTAGTCGGTTAGTCCACGTGAATCTACCAGACATTACATCACACACACACACACACATCCATTCCAAGCTGTATATAATGTTGGAGAGATTCCCTTCAGATCAGAAGGGGTTAGAGAGAGAAAGGGGAAAGAAGGGCTAGAGAGAAGGCCTAACACTAGGGTCATTAGGCCGTCACATTCCGTTACGCTGATAATCTCTAATGATATAACCGTTCAATAAAAACTCAGTAACCCAAGAGTGCTGTAACTCACCTCGTTGACACTACGTCTCACCACTTTATTCTGGCTGTGCTTGACAATCCACAGTCGACTTCCCTACCTCCCTACAATTACCTACGACCATGCTATCAAGAAACACCCAACGTAGTAAATTGTCTCCTGGTGTACAGGAAGCCATTTGCCTTGTCACTCAGTGTAGAACCACCCGTAAACAGGAAGGTGGAAAGAATGAAGGAAAGAAAGACAGAAGACGAAGGATGGAAAGAAGGAAGGAAGATAAGAAAGGACAGGCACCCGAGAGCAGCACTACATCGAGTGAGTGGAAGGTGAGTGTCCCCACCCACCACAAACATTATGAACCACCGATAATAAATTCACTGAGCCTAGCTAACATAATGCCAAATTAATAAGCGAATAAAACATAAAGCAAGACATGTCGACTTCCAGAGAAACCAAAATCAATATTAAATAAATAACACTAATGTGAATCTGAAACCTCGAATCAAAGAGTTTGAAGAATTAATTAACACCAAACAATAACATATGAGTAATAAACAAGCATCATAAAACAAATAGCTTACAAGTAGCAACACACCATTAAGCTTAACAAGAACTTGTACACTCAAAAGGTTAGGTAAGGGTCCTATGTCGTATGTAACTCGCGACAGTAATCAACTGTGATTCCAACTCACTCAGTTCAGGGAAATAAAACAGCAACTCCACCCACGGGGAACAAAGATGTGTTTGTAAAAGGTGTACCAGTTTTAGTTTTCCAGCGCCTTTGCTTTTATCAAGTGCCTCACTACGGTGTTCAGACATGCTAAGATTTTCGTCTTTGACCTTCCCTTCCAGCAGCTCCAGCTTCATTTGAATGATCTTAGCTTGTCCATGAAATCAATCACTGTGGTTAAACAGCTTTGAAGGGATAAGTTTAACGAGTTTAAACGTAAGAATACAGTATGCCCTTCAAATAGGCCAGCTTCTGGAGCCACTGTTTATATGACATGTTATTGGTAAGCTCAAGAGACTTTTTCTTGTTCTAGGCTGATGATGCAGTCACGCTTGCAAGCACCAGACAAGAACTTGGTAGGATAGTGTAGAGTTTTGCTGATGTCTGTGAGCGTCGTGCCTTGAGAGTAAATGTAGAGAAGAGTAAAGTGATGGTTATTGAGAGAGAAGGTGACTCCCAGTGTATGTCGCAGTGAATGGAGAGAGACTGGAATTGGTGAGAGAGTTCAAATACTTGGGTACTGTGATAGGAAAGAGAGGAAAATGTGCAAAAGAAGTTGAAAGTAGAGTGACACAAGAAAGAAAAGTAGCTGGTGCAATGAAAGCCTTGATAAGAGACAGAGACTTGAGTATTGCAGCTGCATGAGGCTTACATGAGGAAGTGTTAGTGCCAACTTTAACAAATGGGTGTGAGACTATGGTGTAGAGCAGTGGAGATGGGACTGCTGAGGAATGTATATGGAGTACAGAGGGTGGATAGGATACGAAATAATGTGATTCGTGAAAGGTGTGGAGTGAGGAAGTCGGTGGACACCAGAATCGAAGAGAGTGTCCTGAGATGGTATGGTCATGTGGAAAGAATGGATAACAATCGAGTGGTGAAAAAGGTATATCTGAGCGAATTTGAAGGAGGGAGGAGGTGAGGTAGGCCAAGGAGAAGATGGAGAGATATGGTGGATGAGTGTTTGAGGAAGAGAGATTTGGAAGTAGGTGAGGCAAAGGAACTAACAAGAGATCGAGCTGACTGGATGAATGTTGTGAGGAGAAGTGCATGATCAGGGATTTTGGCACCCCTTGTGAGCATGGCAGCGTCCGGATTGACTCAATAAGATATATTTGTGTGAAGCTGCAGAATGTGGTGAATGTTTCTGGCATATCCGGTAGAGCCAAGATTCCAGGGGCTTGAATGACGAGTGAATGGAAGCGTGGCCCATTGGATTGGGCAAGTTTGTGCTGTCTGGACATTGCTACTCCTCACCCTGCCCTTGGGTGGGAAATTAGGTCCAGATGATGATGATGATGATGATGATCACTTTTGAAAAATTCGGAAAGCTCCTCCTTCAGTGACTATACTCTTGACACCACATTTCCCCGTGACAACCAGCTGACCTCGGAGTGAAAGAGTAACTCTTCATCTGCCTCTAAATATTGGCACACACCATGGAAAAGTCGTATATTTAGCACTCTTAACCTGATGGTATTTTCCATGTGCACAACATCACGTACTTATATTAACTCTGGTGACGGAGTTTCAGATGCCAAACCATGTCTTTGAAGCAAACAATGAATATGCCTTATTTCAGGATTCGCCACATTCACACTTTCTCGAGACCCTGATCAATGGCCAAACATTGATGGTGCTCCTTCAGTTGTGCAAGAACATAAATTATTCTAAGAATGTCCTTCAGCATCTACAAAATGGAGATTTCATGAAAAAATGTCTTCACCTCTTGCAGTCGACTCCAAAGCACAACAGAACAAGAAACCCTCCTTGAAATCCCCAACACTGATGTATCATACAAACAAAAGGAGTTGAACACAAGCAGCCACGTCAGTCGACTCATCAAGCTGGATTGCAAATTTGCCTAAAGATGACCCTTTTATTTTAACAATCATTAGTTGTTTGATATATTTAGACACATCTAATATTAGATGATGAACAAAATCATTTGAGAGGGATACTGACATGACCTGCTCAGCATCATATCCAGTAAAAGCGGACAATATCTTTGCAGCATAAGATGATTAACTTCTCTGCAAAGTTAATTTTTTTTAATCTCGTGCAGTTCACAGTATAATACCATCTATAATGCACGTAACCCAGATTAATTTTGTTGAATGAACAGTCCCAATTGATAAATGCGTGTTCACTTCAGCCCCTCTTCGTGTTGCTTGAGGAAGGCAGCATTGTTACTTTTCAGATTCGGATGACAGATATTCAGTTGTCGCTTGAGGAAGCTTGGCTTCATGCACTCCAGTAGGCTAATTAAACTTATGGCATATAACACTGTAGAAATTCATACGATACCCATTTTTGACGATAGTAGTGAATCCATACTGAATGTGGCTTTCATCATACTGACGTTTATTTGCGGATGAGACCATAATGGTACCTTCAGCTGAAATAAAAAATACTTATATAACTAAAGCCATGCAGATAGCCAGTGACATTGACATACAGTTATACAGTAATATCGCCACCTACCATTATAAGGTTACAAAATAAAACATCATCAGCCACTCAGATTACCATTACCGTCATATAATCACACAGCAGAAACATCTTCAGGCTGTCATAGTGTCAAGAGGTCAAACAGTGAAAACATCATCAAGAAGCCACGTTATGAACATCGTTGTAAGATCAAGCAGTACAAACAACTTCAGGCTTTCATCATGCAGTAGAAACAGTTTCAGACAGTCATTATAACAAAAGATAAAACAATTAAAAGATCACCAGGCCATCAGATTATCACCAGTGGCATAAGATCACGCATTACAAACAACTTCAGGCAGTCATATTACCACCATTGTCTAAAGAACAAATGGTAATTAGAAGGCACTCAGAGAGTACCGTATATACCTCTGCCAACACTAATAAAACCTAAGATGTTCTGCTGAGTTGCCACATAAACGACCACTATCATAAACGCGAGTTTCCAGAATGCTACAACA